>NC_134363.1:171448890-171599974 GCF_048569485.1 Anomaloglossus baeobatrachus | reverse complement strand
TGTACACACCTCTATATACACCATGTACTGTACACACCTCTATACAGCCATGTACTGTACACACCTCTATATACAGCCATGTACTGTACACACCTCTATATACACCATGTACTGTACACACCTCTATATACACCATGTACTGTACACACCTCTATATACACCATGTACTGTACACACCTCTATATACACCATGTACTGTACACACCTCTATATACACCATGTACTGTACACACCTCTATATACACCATGTACTGTACACACCTATATACAGCCATGTACTGTACACACCTCTATATACAGCCATGTACTGTACACACCTCTATATACACCATGTACTGTACACACCTCTATATACACCATGTACTGTACACACCTCTATATACACCATGTACTGTACACACCTATATACACCATGTACTGTACACACCTCTATATACAGCCATGTACTGTACACACCTCTATATACACCATGTACTGTACACACCTCTATATACACCATGTACTGTACACACCTATATACACCATGTACTGTACACACCTCTATATACAGCCATGTACTGTACACACCTCTATATACACCATGTACTGTACACACCTCTATATACACCATGTACTGTACACACCTATATACAGCCATGTACTGTACACACCTCTATATACACCATGTACTGTACACACCTATATACAGCCATGTACTGTACACACCTCTATATACAGCCATGTACTGTACACACCTCTATATACACCATGTACTGTACACACCTCTATATACACCATGTACTGTACACACCTCTATATACACAATGTACTGTACACACCTCTATATACACCATGTACTGTACACACCTCTATATATACCATGTACTGTACACACCTCTATATACACCATGTACTGTACACACCTCTATATACACCATGTACTGTACACACCTCTATATACACCATGTACTGTACACACCTCTATATACACCATGTACTGTACACACCTATATACACCATGTACTGTACACACCTCTATATACACAATGTACTGTACACACCTCTATATACACCATGTACTGTACACACCTCTATATACACCATGTACTGTACACACCTATATACACCATGTACTGTACACACCTCTATATACACCATGTACTGTACACACCTCTATATACACCATGTACTGTACACACCTATATACACCATGTACTGTACACACCTCTATATACACCATGTACTGTACACACCTCTATATACACAATGTACTGTACACACCTCTATATACAGCCATGTACTGTACACACCTCTATATCCACCATGTACTGTACACACCTCTATATACACCATGTACTGTACACACCTCTATATACACCATGTACTGTACACACCTATATACACCATGTACTGTACACACCTCTATATACACCATGTACTGTACACACCTATATACAGCCATGTACTGTACACACCTCTATATACACCATGTACTGTACACACCTATATACAGCCATGTACTGTACACACCTCTATATACAGCCATGTACTGTACACACCTCTATATACAGCCATGTACTGTACACACCTCTATATACAGCCATGTACTGTACACACCTCTATATACACCATGTACTGTACACACCTCTATATACACCATGTACTGTACACACCTCTATATACACAATGTACTGTACACACCTCTATATACACAATGTACTGTACACACCTCTATATATACCATGTACTGTACACACCTCTATATACACCATGTACTGTACACACCTCTATATACACCATGTACTGTACACACCTCTATATACACCATGTACTGTACACACCTCTATATACACCATGTACTGTACACACCTCTATATACACCATGTACTGTACACACCTCTATATACACCATGTACTGTACACACCTCTATATACACCATGTACTGTACACACCTCTATATACAGCCATGTACTGTACACACCTATATACAGCCATGTACTGTACACACCTCTATATACAGCCATGTACTGTACACACCTCTATATACACCATGTACTGTACACACCTCTATATACACCATGTACTGTACACACCTCTATATACACCATGTACTGTACACACCTCTATATACACCATGTACTGTACACACCTCTATATACACCATGTACTGTACACACCTCTATATACACCATGTACTGTACACACCTCTATATACACCATGTACTGTACATACCTCTATATACACCATGTACTGTACACACCTATATACAGCCATGTACTGTACACACCTCTATATACACCATGTACTGTACACACCTCTATATACACCATGTACTGTACACACCTCTATATACACCATGTACTGTACACACCTCTATATACACCATGTACTGTACACACCTCTATATACACCATGTACTGTACACACCTATATACAGCCATGTACTGTACACACCTCTATATACAGCCATGTACTGTACACACCTCTATATACACCATGTACTGTACACACCTCTATATACCATGTACTGTACACACCTCTATATACACCATGTACTGTACACACCTCTATATACAGCCATGTACTGTACACACCTCTATATACACCATGTTCTGTATACACATCTGTATATACCATGTACTGTACACACCTCTATATATACCATGTACTGTATACACATCTGTATACAAACACACCATACACTGTATACACACATCTATATACACCATGTACTTTACACACCTCTATATACACCATGTTCTGTATACACATCTATATATACCATGTACTGTACACACCTCTATATACACCATGTTCTGTATACACATCTATATATACCATGTACTGTACACACCTCTATATACACCATGTTCTGTATACACATCTATATATACCATGTACTGTACACACCTCTATATACACCATGTACTGTACACACCTCTATATACACCATGTACTGTACACACCTCTATATACACCATGTACTGTACACACCTCTATATACACCATGTACTGTACACACCTCTATATACACCATGTACTGTACACACCTCTATATACACCATGTACTGTACACACCTCTATATACAGCCATGTACTGTACACACCTATATACAGCCATGTACTGTACACACCTCTATATACACCATGTACTGTACACACCTCTATATACACCATGTACTGTACACACCTATATACACCATGTACTGTACACACCTCTATATACACCATGTACTGTACACACCTCTATATACACCATGTACTGTACACACCTCTATACACCATGTACTGTACACACCTCTATATACACCATGTACTGTACACACCTCTATATACACCATGTACTGTACACACCTCTATATATACCATGTACTGTACACACCTCTATATACACCATGTACTGTACACACCTCTATATACACCATGTACTGTACACACCTCTATATACACCATGTACTGTACACACCTCTATATACACCATGTACTGTACACACCTCTATATACACCATGTACTATACACACCTCTATATACACCATGTACTGTACACACCTCTATATACAGTCATGTACTGTACACACCTCTATATACACCATGTACTGTACACACCTCTATATACACCATGTACTGTACACACCTCTATATATACCATGTACTGTACACACCTCTATATACACCATGTACTGTACACACCTCTATATACACCATGTACTATACACACCTCTATATACAGCCATGTACTGTACACACCTATATACAGCCATGTACTGTACACACCTCTATATACACCATGTACTGTACACACCTCTATATACACCATGTACTGTACACACCTCTATATACAGCCATGTACTGTACACACCTCTATATACACCATGTACTGTACACACCTCTATATACAGCCATGTACTGTACACACCTCTATATACACCATGTTCTGTATACACATCTGTATATACCATGTACTGTACACACCTCTATATATACCATGTACTGTATACACATCTGTATACAAACACACCATACACTGTATACACACATCTATATACACCATGTACTTTACACACCTCTATATACACCATGTTCTGTATACACATCTATATATACCATGTACTGTACACACCTCTATATACACCATGTTCTGTATACACATCTATATATACCATGTACTGTACACACCTCTATATACACCATGTTCTGTATACACATCTATATATACCATGTACTGTACACACCTCTATATACACCATGTACTGTACACACCTCTATATACACCATGTTCTGTATACACATCTGTATACAAACACACCATACAGTGTATACACACATCTATATACACCATGTACTGTACACACCTCTATATACACCATGTTCTGTATACACATCTGTATATACCATGTACTGTACACACCTCTATATACACCATGTACTGTACACACCTCTATATACACCATGTTCTGTATACACATCTGTATACAAACACACCATACACTGTATACACACATCTATATACACCATGTACTGTACACACCTCTATATACACCATGTTCTGTATACACATCTATATATACCATGTACTGTACACACCTCTATATATACCATGTACTGTATACACATCTGTATACAAACACACCATACACTGTATACACACCTCTATATACACCATGTACTTTACACACCTCTATATACACCATGTTCTGTATACACATCTGTATAAAAACACACCATGCACTGTATATACACATCTATATATACACCATACATTGTATACACATCTATATATACACCATACACTGTATACACATCTATATATACACCATACACTGTATACACATCTATATATACACCATACACTGTATACACATCTATATATACACCATACACTGTATACACATCTATATATACACCATACACTGTATACACATCTATATATACATCATGTACTATATACATAGAGCGATATAAATATACACACGCCATGTACAGTATACACATAGCTATACACACACAATGTACTGTATTCACACACACATACATTATATATGTGCTGTATACACATCGATATAGACATATATATATTATATATATATATATATATTTATATACACAATGTACTGTGTACACATCTATATATATTTTTATATATATATATATATATATATATATATATATATATATATATATATATATATATATATATATATATATATACACACCATGCTCTGTATACACACCATATACTGTATAGACACATCTATATATACATCATGTACTATATACATACAGCGATATAAATAAATACACACCATGTACAGTATACACATAGCTATATACACACAATGTACTGTATACACACACACACATATATATATATGTATATATATATATAATGTGCTGTATACACAGCTATATAGACATATATACACAATGTACTGTATACACATATATACACACCATGTGCTCTATACCCATATATATATATATATATATACACATATACACACCATGTACTGTATACATACATCCATGTACACATATATGCACAATGTATGCGTACAGCTATATACACACACATACATATACTGTATATAACGCAACATGTACTGTAGACATACAGCTATATATATACAAACAGCTATATACACACCATGTACTGTATACATACAGCTATATATATATATATATATATATATACAAACAGCTATATACACACCATGTACTGTATACATACAGCTATATATATATATATATATATATACACAAACAGCTTTATACACACCATGTACTGTATACATACAGCTATATATATATATATATATACAAACAGCTATATACACACCATGTACTGTATACACATGACTATATCTATATACCCATGTAACTATACATACAAACAGCTATGAATGCATCCAAATCCACACACCCACATATTTACTGTATATACACACATATAGATATCTATATATATATATATATATATATACATACACACACACACACACACAGGTATTTCTCTACACACACATTTCTAATTGACATCTATACACACAGACCATGTTTTCTAAAGATCTCTTTATCTTTGCCAGTGTATACAGGGACAATAAGACAGGGATTAGTAATATGTACCCAGGACAGCTCGTGGTTCTGAGTGCATATTGCACCTGAGAGGTTCCATTTAAGATTTGTTCACACGTTGCTTTTTTGTAACAAAATTTGGTCTCTTGGCAGTAAAAAAAAAAAAACAAAAAAAAACTGATTCCAATAAATCTTTTTAATAAATCTTTATTTTTATATAGCGCTAACATATTCCTTAGCGCTTTACATATATCAGGAACACTGTCCCCATTGGGGCTCACAATCTACATTCCCTATCTGTATGTCTTGAGAGTGTGGGAGGAAACCAGAGTACCTGGAGGAAACCCACGCAAACACGGGGAGAACATACAAACAACTTGCAGATGTTGTCCTTGGTGGGATTCGAACCCAGGACCCCAGCGCTGCAAGACTGCAGTGCTAACCACCGAGCCACCACAAGACGGCGGTGCTAACCACCGAGCCACCACAAGACGGCGGTGCTAACCACCGAGCCACCACAAGACGGCGGTGCTAACCACCGAGCCACCACAAGATGGCGGTGCTAACCACCGAGCCACCACAAGATGGCGGTGCTAACCACCGAGCCACCCCCAGACTGCGGTGATAACCACCGAGCCACCCCCAGACTTCGGTGATAACCACCGAGCCACCACAAGACTGCACTGCTAACCACTGAGCCACCGTGCTGCCATTTTTCCAAGAAAACGCAACGTGTGAACATAGCCTTATTATGGAGCCACTGCAGTTCCCTTCGTGCAGGAGTCCCAGCGGTCGGCCCCATCTAGGGATCATTAAGTTTTGCAAATCCCAGTGATGTGACATTACTTACTCCTGTATAAAAGGCGACATTCACACTTCTGTCCTCACATAATGTTTTTAGGATCAAATAGAATTTGTACCCAGAGATGCAGAGGGGGTCCCATTGATCATTACAGGGCCCACCTCATTACTAGTTTTAGAACAGAACATGATGGTTTCCAGGCTGCTTTTTTTTTTTACCTACTAAAAACATGCACCAAACAGTCCCCATAACGATCAGTCGGACCCCTCTGCTTCTATTTACAAACAGATCTGTTTAGGTTATTGATTCCAGAACGGACAATGCAAGTATCGATCGGACATTGTCAGACTATAGAACCCCTAGATGTCTAGCTGTAAATAGAGGAATGACACACTACATAGTTCTAAGAAAAGATGATCCAGGATAATTTTTACTGTTCTTCTGTTACTCCTCCTAGCAATGCACAGTGAAACCTTGGATTAAGAGTAACTTGCTTTGAGAGCGTTTTGCAAGACAAGCAAAGCTTTTTACAAATGTGTAACTTTGTATAAGAGCAAAGCTTTGCAATAAGAGCAAATCCTCACCGTGCACACGTCTGGTTCTGTCCATTCACCGCGCTCTGGAGGTAACTTTCTGTCCATATGTACTGTATACTGTATACAATATACCATTGTACAGCACAGTATATACTATACAGCATGTCTATCAATTTGTGGACACAGTATTGTACTTTCTTTCTGCTAACCAGTGCAGCACATTGCTTATACTGTACCTCCGCACACCAACAATTCTTCTGTAAGCGAATATGCAGTTTAATTAGTTTTATATGCTTTTAGTGTACTGCACAGTATTTAGTATTAGTGCACTGTAATAATTTTATATGAATACAGCACATTATATTGTATTACTGTAATAAATTTGTATAAATATAGTAAATATTTTTGGGTTGTGGAACTAATTGTCTAATTCGCTTTGATATAAGAGTAACTTGGTTTTAGAGCAGACTCCTGGAACCAATTATGCTCGTAATCCAAGGTACCACTATATATACTGTATAATTAAACATCTGGGTGTTACCGGTTGGAGTCTGATGCTGTCCAATCAGCGTTGGCATTGTCACACTGTCCGGACATGCTCCTCTGATAAGGAGGGATGGTAACACCCAATTGTCAATGTTTACATTTCCAGGAGAAATAACAGGATTAGGATAATGCAGAGTTCTAAAGGTGGCTTTACACATGACGACATCGCTGTAACGTCACCGGTTTTGTGACGTTATAGCGACCTCCCCAGCGACATTGCAGTGTGTGAAACACATCAGCGACCTGGCCCCTGCTGTGAAGTTGTGATCGCTACAAATCGTTCAGGACCATTCTTTGGTCCTTTGTTTCCCGCTGTGCAGCAAAGTCTCAGTGTGTAAAGGGGACTTTACAGCGACTTCGTTAGCGACTTCCCTTTCAAAAAGCTGCTTTACAACGTCCCCAATGACTAGCTAGGTCGTTCTGCAGGTCCGGATCGCTGTTGCGTCGTTGGCCAGGTTTGCCTGTTTGACAGCTCACCAGAGACTTTGTAGCGATCCCGGCCAGGTTGGGATCGCTGGTGGGATCGCTAGAAAGTCTCAGTGTGTAAAGGGGCCTTAAGAAATGATCCTCCAGAATTCTACTATTATGTGTGTACAGTGGATCCTTGGACTACGAGCATAATTGGTTCCGGGCGTCTAATCTTAAACCAAGTTACTCTTATATCAAAGCGAATTTTCCCATAGGAAATAATTGAAACGCAGACAATTCGTTCCACAACCCAAAAATATTTACTGTATTTATACAAACTAATTACAGTAATACAATATAATGTGCTGTATTCATATAAAATTATTACAGTGCACTAATGCTAAATACTGTACAATAAAAAACATGTAAAACAAATTAAACTGCACATTAGCTTACAATAGAATTGTTGGTGTGCGGGAGGTACAGTATAGAAGGAAAAAATGATGTATAAATATGACAAACAAACACACCCTAAGTCTATTCTCCCCAAAATAAGGGCAGAACTAAGCCAAATGTGGGGTAGGAATACTCCACAGGCAATTAGATTGTGCTGCACTGGTTAGCAGAAAGAAAATACAATACTGTATCCACAAATGCTAAATGATAGAAATGCTGTATAGTATATACTGTACTGTACAATGGTATATAGTACACTGTTCATATTGTATGTACAGAAATTTACCTCTAGAGCAGGTCAGAGTGCGGTGAAAGAACAGGACCGGAAGTGTGCATGGTGAGGATTTGCTCTTCTTGCAAAGCTTTGCTCTTATACCAAGTTACACATTTTTAAAAGCTTTGCTTGTCTTGCAAAACGCTCTCAAACCAAGTTACTCTTAATCCAAGGTTCCACTGTATTTACCAAAATAGAGACTTCAGGAGAGGCGGCATCTGGTCCTTGTTATAGATCATCACCAGTCCGGGAGCTCCCTATATATTTTAAAGCAGAGCAGGCAGTCTCCGACTGATGATTTTTAGAAATAACTCACATCAGCGAAATCTGCTGGATGTGTCTCTAATGGCTCCTTAAAGGACCTGACTTTCTAAGGCTATGTGCACACGGTGCATTTTTTGCTGTGTTTTTGGGCTCAAAACTGCATGATTTTGCTTCCCCAGCAAAGTCTATGAGTTTTCATTTTTGCTGTCCGCACACAACTTTTTTTCTTGGCTGCGTTTTTGAGCTGAGAAAAAAAAATGGTCATGTCAATTCTTTTCTGCGTCTTACTGCGTTTTCCACCCATGCAATGCACTGGAAAAACGCAGCGAAACGCAGATATCAAAAACGCATGCGTTTTTGCCACGGGTGCCTTTTTGTGAGTTTTTAGCGGCCAAAAACGCTGCATCTTTGTAGTCACAAAAAATGGTAAGGTGCGCACATATCCTAATGCAATGTGCGCACGTTCAGTGTTTTGTGCAGAATTTTTTTGCACCTTCTGACATAAAAATGCACCGAAAAAATGCATGTGTTTTTCTTTAAGTGAACCTGTCAGGTGCAATATGCACCCAGAACCATGAGCAGTTCTGGGTGCATATTGCTAATCCCTGTATCTAGCAGCATAGATAAAGAGATCTTTGGAAAAAGTATTTCTAGAGATCCTTTATGATATGCTAATGAGCGCAGGGACTAGTCACAAGGGTGTTAGTTCCTGCGCTCATTCCACCCCCTTAGCATGTTAGCACCCCCATTGGGGCATACTAACATGCTATTCAATGCAGCATCATCAGAAGTGAGGCGCGTACTTGTCTCCATTAATTAGAATGCCCGGCACTTCCGGTCATGTGAAGTATGCAGCTGGATGTACGCGTCCCGTCTTCAGAGTGATCTAGTGCGCATGACCGGAAGTGCCAAGACTTCTGATCAGTGGACACAGGTACATGCGTCACTGCTGATGACACTGCATTGAGTAGCATGTTAGGAAGCCCCTGTGGGTGTGCTAACATGCTGAGAGGGCGGACTAGTCGGGGGAACTAACACCCTTGCGACTAGTCTCTGTGCTCATTAGCATATCATAAAGGATCTTTAGAAATATTTTTTCTGATCTCTTTATATACAGTATGCTAGTGTATACAGGAACGGTTAGGCAGGGAAAAGACAAATGCAGCCAGAACTGCTTGTGGTCCTGGGTGTATATTGCACATGACAGGTTCCTTATCAGGGAACCTGTCAGGTGCAATATGCACCCAGACCCACGGGCAGAGCTGGGTGCATATTTCTATTCCCTGCCTAACCGTTCCTGTATACACTAGCATACTGTATATAAAGAGATCAGAAAAAATATTTCTAAAGATCCTTTATGATATGCTAATGAGCACAGAGACTAGTCGCAAGGGTGTTAGTTCCCCCGACTAGTCTGCCCTCTCAGCATGTTAGCACATATTTCTATTCCCTGCCTAACCGTCCTTGTATACACTAGCATAGATAAAGGGTTTGTTTACAACCGTCCACGACACTTTAAAGCGCAAAATCTTACATGTTATTGTGAGATCTTACTTTTCAGAAACCGCTCTGTAAAGTATGCGGCAGCGCTGTCTTACTGCGGAGAGCGAGAGCTGTGCATAGCGCGGAGCGCCACTGATCGTTGTGAGATCCTGGAATTTCTGTCCCGACTTTTACTGCAAACGCAGGTCCATTAAAGACTTTTCTGATATTATTTAGAAAAATCAGCAGTCTGGGGGCTGCCCACTCTTTTCTTAAATATAGCCCCCCCACCCCGATTGATGACAGGTGCTCTTTATGGCCCCTTGCACAGCTCCGTGTTGCAGCTCTCCTACACATCCAGAAGCGGTAAAAAGCCTATATCTATGTGATACATTGTCTATTAGGAAGAGTCTGGTTCCTCATGGCGTGCCTGCGAGTGCGTGTCCATTCATTGTGTCCAACAAAGTGAATAATTCATCTTCCTCGTCAATGGAGAGCGGCAGTGTTGACGTTCTGTATCCTGGAGGTGCCGCATGCTCACCCTGGCTGCAGACACCTTTACATCATATTTAAAGGGAACCCGTTAGGAGGATTTTACCACTGAAACCAGTTGTTCGGCTGTTTCGGCCATGATACCACCGATGTGCCAGCACTGAGAAATCAAGCTTAGAAGCCATATATACATACAAATTAACCTGGAAATGCATTGGGGGCGTGACAATGTGTTCTGAGTGCATCAACACGCCCCCAATGCACTTCCAGGCTAATTTGCATATGTGGTTTAGGAGCTTGATTTCTCAGCGCTGGCACATCGGATTCCTGCAAGACCGGAATCAGAAGTATTCTAGGACCTATATAGCTGATATAATAATATACTATGTAAAATAGCAAAAATATGCAAACTGTTGCACAAATATTGACATGCAATTTATTTTGCAAAAACAGACACAAACGTTTTGTACTTTTACCAACCAATGTTCCTATTTTAAGTGGTTGCCTTGGATTTTTTTTCCCAAAATTGTGCCTAGGGCAAATTATATATAATTTATTTAAAAAGCATTACTCAGCTAATAAGTCTGTTTCTCTCCCAATACTATAGGCTGGATGTGAGGTCTCTGTATCTCTCCCAGTAATATAGGCTGGATGTGAGCTCTGTGTGTCTCCCCCAGTAATATAGGCTGGATGTGAGCTCTGTGTGTCTCTCCCAGTAATATAGGCTGGATGTGAGGTCTGTGTGTCTCTCCCAGTAATATAGGCTGGATGTGAGGTCTCTGTATCTCTCCCAGTAATATAGGCTAGATGTGAGCTCTGTGTGTCTCTCCCAGTAATATAGGCTGGATGTGAGGTCTGTGTGTCTCTCCCAGTAATATAGGCTGGATGTGAGCTCTGTGTGTCTCTCCCAGTAATATAGGCTGGATGTGAGGTCTGTGTGTCTCTCCCAGTAATATAGGCTGGATGTGAGGTCTCTGTATCTCTCCCAGTAATATAGGCTGGATGTGAGCTCTGTGTGTCTCCCCCAGTAATATAGGCTGGATGTGAGCTCTGTGTGTCTCTCCCTGTAATATAGGCTGGATGTGAGCTCTGTGTGTCTCTCCCTGTAATATAGGCTGGATGTGAGCTCTGTGTGTCTCTCCCAGTAATATAGGCTGGATGTGAGCTCTGTGTGTCTCTCCCAGTAATATAGGCTGGATGTGAGCTCTGTGTGTCTCTCCCAGTAATATAGGCTGGATGTGAGCTCTGTGTGTCTCTCCCAGTAATATAGTCTGGATGTGAGATCTGTGTGTCTCTCCCAGTAATATAGGCTGGATGTGAGGTCTCTGTATCTCTCCCAGTAATATAGGCTGGATGTGAGCTCTGTGTGTCTCCCCCAGTAATATAGGCTGGATGTGAGGTCTGTGTGTCTCTCCCAGTAATATAGGCTGGATGTGAGGTCTGTGTGTCTCTCCCAGTAATATAGGCTGGATGTGAGCTCTGTGTGTCTCTCCCAGTAATATAGACTGGATGTGAGCTCTGTGTGTCTCTCCCAGTAATATAGGCTGGATGTGAGGTCTGTGTGTCTCTCCCAGTAATATAGGCTGGATATGAGGTCTCTGTATCTCTCCCAGTAATATAGGCTGGATGTGAGGTCTCTGTATCTCTCCCAGTAATATAGGCTGGATGTGAGCTCTGTGTGTCTCCCCCAGTAATATAGTCTGGATGTGAGGTCTGTGTGTCTCTCCCAGTAATATAGGCTGGATGTGAGCTCTGTGTGTCTCTCCCAGTAATATAGGCTGGATGTGAGGTCTGTGTCTCTCCCAGTAATATAGGCTGGATGTGAGCTCTGTGTGTCTCCACCCAGTAATATAGACTGGATGTGAGCTCTGTGTGTCTCTCCCAGTAATATAGGCTGGATGTGAGGTCTGTGTGTCTCTCCCAGTAATATAGGCTGGATGTGAGCTCTGTGTGTCTCTCCCAGTAATATAGGCTGGATGTGAGCTCTGTGTGTCTCTCCCTGTACTATAGGCTGGATGTGAGCTCTGTGTGTCTCTCCCAGTAATATAGGCTGGATGTGAGGTCTGTGTGTCTCTCCAAGTAATATAGGCTGGATGTGAGCTCTGTGTGTCTCTCCCTGTACTATAGGCTGGATGTGAGCTCTGTGTGTCTCTCTCAGTAATATAGGCTGGATGTGAGCTCTGTGTGTCTCTCCCAGTAATATAGGCTGGATGTGAGGTCTGTGCGTCTCTCCCAGTAATATAGGCTGGATGGGATCTCTGTGTGTCTCTCCCAGTAATATAGGCTGGATGTGAGCTCTGTGTGTCTCTCCCAGTAATATAGGCTGGATGTGAGCTCTGTGTCTCTCTCCAGTAATATAGGCTGGATGTGAGCTCTGTGTGTCTCTCCCAGTAATATAGGCTGGATGTGAGCTCTGTGTCTCTCTCCAGTAATATAGGCTGGATGTGAGCTCTGTGTGTCTCTCCCAGTAATATAAGCTGGATGTGATCTCTGTGTGTCTCTCCAGTAATATAGGCTGGATGTGAGCTCTGTGTGTCTCTCCCAGTAATATAGTCTGGATGTGAGGTCTGTGTGTCTCTCCCAGTAATATAGGCTGGATGTGAGGTTTGGGTGTCTCTCCCAGTAATATAGTCTGGATGTGAGGTCTGTGTGTCTCTCCCAGTAATACAGGCTGGATGTGAGCTCTGTGTGTCTCTCCCAGTAATATAGGCTGGATGTGATCTCTGTGTGTCTCTCCCAGTAATATAGGCTGGATGAGAGCTCTGTGTGTCTCTCCCAGTAATATAGGCTGGATGTGAGCTCTGTGTGTCTCTCCGAGTAATATAAGCTGGATGTGATCTCTGTGTGTCTCCAGTAATATAGGCTGGATGTGAGCTCTGTGTGTCTCTCCAGTAATATAGGCTGGATGTGAGCTCTGTGTGTCTCTCCCAGTAATATAGGCTGGATGTGAGCTCTGTGTGTCTCTCCCAGTAATATAGGCTGGATGTGAGGTCTGTGTGTCTCTCCCAGTAATATAGGCTGGATGTGAGCTCTGTGTGTCTCTCCCAGTAATATAGGCTGGATGTGAGCTCTGTGTGTCTCTCCAGTAACATAGGCTGGATGTGAGCACTGTGTGTCTCTTCCAGTAATATAGGCTGGATGTGAGGTCTGTGTGTCTCTCCCAGTCTACAGGCAGGAGGTGAGGCCAGGGTAGTCTTTTTAGTCATATTTCAGCAAAGCTTTTTGCTCTTATTTTTCTTCTTGCGCTTTCCTCTTTGTCTGTAGACTGTTTTCTCTGCCCTCCCTGAGACTGTAGATGCTTTCCCTCAATCCAGTTCAGATCTGTGTAAACACACTCCCTGCTACTATCTGTAAGGCAAAATTCACATGAGTGCATTTTCAGTCCATGTGCTGCTTGTGCACGCAGTGGACTAATTGTAGCCTCTGTACTATTGTACATGAGCAATTTTTCCATATGGATCTCAGGTTTGAAGGAGTATTTCTGGTAAGACGCACGCCACAGAGAAGATGCGCCAAATTAACTTAAATGACACATACAGTGTGTCCACCCATATCCTGTCCACCGCCATTAACCTAAGAACGGCGGCAGCTATAGGCATAGAAGTGGTGTCTAGGTATAGTAAAGTAGCCATGCGCTCAGCAGTGAAACCACCTATAGCGCCACCTGGTGGAAAACAACGGAGTTAGCATTTTTATTTCGAAAACGGAACGAGATAGAGAAGAAAAGTGAATTACAAAGTTGTAGGGCATCATCAATTCAATATGAATCCGCACCTTTCATACAGAAATGCTATGATTAGAACGTGTAAAACTCACAAGGCTGCGGACGTGAAGTGATACCTCATGGAGACCTTCCTACAAGTCATTGGGTATGGTGGCTGTGTGGAGTGGCCTCCGCTCACCTGACCTGACCCCATTGGACTTCTTTCTGTGAGGTCACATCAAACAGCAGGTGTATGCGACCCCCTCCACCAACATTGCAGGATCTACGACGACGTATCACAGATGCTTGTGCAAACGTGTCACCTACCATATTGCACAACGTGCAGCAAGATACAGTATGCTGTGCAGAGGCCAGATGTGCATTGCAGATGACGAGGGACACTTCGAGCATCAAAGTTAAATGAGCGCCATATGCGTGACCAGCATTCAATGTTTTGGGGGGTCATGGGTTTCATATCATAGCATTTCTGTATGCAAGGTGTCGATTCATATTGAATTGATGATGCCCTGCAACTTTGTAATTCCCTTTTTTTCTCTATCTCGTTCCGTTTTCGAGATAAAAATGCTAACGCCGTTGTTTTCCATCAGGTGGCGCTATAGGTGGTTTCATTGCGTAGCGCATGGGTACTTTACTATACCTAGACACCACTTCTATGCCTATAGCTGACACTTTACTATACCTAGACACCACGTCTATGCCTATAGCTGACACTTTACTATACCTAGACACCACTTCTATGCCTATAGCTGCCGCCGTTCTCAAGTTAATGGCGGTGGACAGGATACGGGTGGACACACTGTATATTTTGTTTGCATGCTGAAGACAATCTGCAGTTATTGTACAATTACAAAAGTGTATTTTTAAGATTTGCAAAGAAAGAAAAACTTTCATTGCCTGACTTAATATTTTAGCATTCTGGATTTTTGTATCTTTGTCCCAAGTTTCTAAATGGGATAGCGTTGCGATACGTGCACAGCGGCTAAGTGTAACGACAGAGCTCTGCGAGGCGGAAGGGGAGGCCAAAGCCGTCTCCCACCAGTCCGATATTGTGTCCCGTCCTAAGAACAGGCCACGGCTATTGTGGTCCCGGCAGAACCTATATATAATGTGACTTTCTTCTCTTTTGCAGTCCGATTCCTACATAATGAGTCAGGGGGACACAAACTCTGCCGCTGTCCCTCATGCTGCGGAGGACGTCCAGGGCGATGACCGCTGGCTTTCCCAGGTAAGAAGTCTGCACGGTCGTCACAACCGGACGCGCTTTAGTGTCTAATAGGGGTAATAAGGACACTTAGAGGGATTGTCTCCTGAACTCTCCGAATTTGCCGTTTTAGAGCACATAGACATCATAGAGGTGACTGACACTAATCCAATCTTAAAGGGGTTGTCCATTACTATTATACTTAAAGGGAACCGGTCACCAGTTTTGGGGCCTATAAGCTGCGGCCACCACCAGTGGGCTCTTATATACATTATTCTAACATGCTGTATATAAGAGCCCAGGCCGCTGTGTAGAACGTAAAAAACACTTTGTAATACTCATCTAGAAGGTCGCTCCAGAGCACAACAGTCAGATGGGTGTCTCCGTTCTCCTCTTTTGGCCATCTTGGTCTTCTTTTTTCTGAAGCCGGCGTGCATGACGCGTCCTACATCATACACACAGGCCAGTATTGAGGTCCTGCGCAGGCGCACTACAATACTTTGATCTGCCCTGAACAGTGCGCCTGCGCAGGACCTCGGTGCCGGCGAGTGTGTATGACGTAGAACGCGTCATGCTGTATTTAAGGGCCCAGGTCGCTGTGTAGAAAAAAAAAAACACTTTATAATACTCACCTAGGAGGACGCTTCCTACATCATGCACACGCACAGGCTTTGAGGTCCTGCGCAGGCGCTTTTTGATCTGCATTGAGAAGGACAGATGAAAGTATTGTAGGACGCCTGCGCAGGACCTCAATGCCGGCTAGTGTGGATGACGTAGAACGCGTCATGCACCCAGGCTTTAGAAGAAGGACAAAGATGGCTGAAAGAGGATGCGCCGGTACCGGAGAATGGAGCCACCCATCTGACCAGTCTGCACCGCACCGCCCTTTAGGTGAGTATTATAAAGTGATTTTTACATTCTACACAGCGGCCTGGGCTCTTATATACACTATTCTAGAATGATGTATATAAGAGCTCACTGGTGGTGGCCGCAGCTTATAGGCCCCAAATCTGTGTGACAGGTTCCCTTTAAGAATGGAAAACAAACTCCTTACCTACTGGATTCCCACAGGTCTTGCACCTCCATACTTCTTCCACCGTCGCCCGCCAGTGTCGTGACCTCCTCTTCCACCGGGAGTTGCTCAGTTGTTTTTTTTTTTTTTTTACTTTAGCACCCTCATGGGCCCATTTTTTAAATGAAGTAAAAGTAATGAACCACCCCTTTAAGAATTAGTCCAATTACCGGAGCCAACACCGTTTGTTTTCAGGATCTCAGACTACTATTTCAATCAAATTGTTACTGCAGGAAGGTACAAGACGTGACCATTACCAGTGCAGGGATCGATCACCCACTCCTGTGATGTGGTGCCAGTGAGAGAACGATTTTAGGCCATTCAACCCTGACCTTAAAGGGTTTGTGTTCAGAGCGTTCTTCAGAAGCGCATGGATCACATGCCTCATGATTGACAGTTTAGACGAGTGTCATTGCCGCATCTGTGTCCAGAACTTTGCATTGTGCAATTTGCTTCTGGGGCATCAGAGGAGCGCAGGGGCACCGAATCTGTCTGAAACTAGTGATCCTGCCAACATCAGAGCGGCGCCTACAAACTCTATAGGAAAGAGCTTGTAAGCAGATGCGCTCCTTGATTTAGAGACCAACTGCCGGGGTGGCCTGTAAACTAGACAACTAGCAGTAAACAATAGGATTAAAAATCCCTTTGTTCTTGAACAAAGAGGAGTTTTAAGTAAAAAAAAAAACAAAACCTTTTTTTTTTTTTACAAGCACTTTACAGTTTTAGCCACTTAATGGGAACCTGTCACCAGATTTGTCCTTCTAAATTAAAACTAGCACCTTAAGCAGCGCCTGTGCTGCATTCTATAAAGGTGCAGGTTACCCACCGACCTCCCTTGTAGACCCCACAATTACCTTTATAAAATCTCCCTCCCCATATGTAAATTGTTGTGTCCGATAGGCATCCTAATCTGCCTCTCCTGTGCTGATTGATGTGGACGACGCCTCGGGCACCATCCACGTAGGCGGGCAAAATCTCGCACCTGCGCAGACATATTCCCGGCTAGCACTGGTGCTTTTTGCTGTGTCCAATTGCGGACAGAGACGAAAACATAGGTGCGCCTGCGCGAACCAGCGACTTCTCTGTGCAGGCACAACATTTTGCCTGGCGATGTAGATGACGTCAACCGCTTCATCCACATCGCTGGGCAAAATCTCACGCCTGCGCAGAAAACGTACAGCTTCGCGCAGGCGCACCTATATTTTTGGCTCTGCCCACAACAGGGCAGATGACCATGCGCCGGGAATATGCGGACTTTGCCCGTCTACATGGATGGCGTCCGAGGTGTCATCCATTTCAATTAGCACAGGAGGAGGGCGAAAGGAGGAACAGGAGGGGCAGATTAGGACGCCCATCAGACCGGATCGGACAATTTACAGACAGGGCTGGAGATTTTATAAAGGTATTTTTGGTGTCTACAGAGAGGCCAGGGGGGTAACGTGCACCTTTATAGAATGCAGCACAGGCGCTGCTTAAAGGGAACCTGTCACCAGATTTGGGGCCTATAAGCTGCGGCCACCACCAGTGGGCTCTTATATACAGCATTCCAATATACTATATATAAGAGCCCAGGCTGCTGTGTAGAACGTAAAAATGACTTTATAATACTCACCTAAACGGTCAGTGCGGTGCAGACTGGTCAGATTGGTGTCTCTGTTCTCCGGGTGCCGCGCCTTCTCTTTTGGCCATCTTTGTCCTCCTTCTTCTGAAGTTTGGGTGCATGTCCCACGTCATCCACACTCGCTGGCATTGAGGTCCTGCGGAGGCGCATTTTGATCTGCATTGAGCAGGGCAGATCAAAGTATTGTAGTGCGCCTGCACAGGACCTCAATGCCAGCTAGTGTGGATGACGTAGGACGCGTCATGCACGCCGGATTCAGAAGAAGGAGGACAAAGATGGCCGAAGAGGAGGCGCCGGTACCGGAGAACGGAGACACCCATCCGACCAGTCAGCACCATACCGACCGTTTAGGTGAGTATTATAAAGTGTTTTTTATGTTCTCACAGCGCCCTGGGCTCTTATATACAGTATGTTAGAATGGAGTATATAAGAGCTCACTGATGGTGGCCGCAGCTTATAGGCCCCAAATCTGGTAATAGGTTCCCTTTAATATCATAACATCCCGGTAATGCAAAATGCTGGTCTCCCATAATAGACTGAATGCAGGAGCCTGTCAGATCCCTCGTCAGCACACACATTGGCACTTGCCTATATATTGCAAATCTCTAATAAACTGGTTCTTTTTCTCGCTTTTCCAGCATAACCGGTTTGTGTTAGACTGTAAGGATAAGGAGCCGGATGTTCTGTTTGTCGGCGACTCCATGGTGCAGCTGCTGCAGCAATATGAGGTACGAGGGGACGATCCACTGCCGATGGGGCGTCATTAATGGCAGCTTCATACTATATGTAGGTCATTAATGGGGTATTTCAATTTGAACAGTTCACACCTGTCATCTCGCACAGCGCTCGGTTATCTCCGTTAGTCCCGTAGTCTTCAAATCGATGGCCGGTGCGAGGGGTCGACTGTCATTTTATTCAGACAGGAGACAAGTCATCACTTCTGCTCATCGTTGGGGATCGTTCATAACTTTTTGGGAGCACAGTACTCATTTAATGACGAACATAAAGGATAGAGGAGCAAAATAAACTGATGGAGAGCTCAAAATTCAAGAGCTTGCATTACTCTTAGTCCTTTCTTGCATATCCGTTGTCAGGCTTCCACCAGCGGGCGCAGAAGTAGAATGGAGATTGAACTCCAAAGAGCAGTTAGCCTAAGGCTTTGTGCGCACTAGAAATGTGAAGTTTCTCAAGAAAATTTCTTGAGAAACGTCTGGGAGTGGAAGATTTCCGGACCTCCGGAAAAAATCCGTACCAAATCCGCGGTAAATCCGCATGCGGATTAGCCGCGAATTTGCCGCGATTTTCCCGCAGGTTGTCCCCTGCAGATTTTGCAGGCTGTACTGCAGAAATCCGCAGGTACCTGCGGAAAAGAATTGACATGCTCATTTTCTCAAGAAATTTTCTCAAGAAAATCTTCTCAAGGAAATTTCTTGAGAAAAATCCGCAGCGTGCGCACAGCTATTTTTTTTTCTCATAGGATTTGCTGGGAAATGTCTGCACAAAGATTGCAGACATTTCTCAAGAAATTTCCGCAGCAAATCCGCGGGTAAATCCGCGGGTAAAACGGCCTAGTGCGCACATAGCCTAAAGCCCAAAAGGGGGTGCACGCACCAGTGAAAGGGTAGTCAGCAAGCCTAATGCGGGCTTTACACGGAACGATCTATTGTGCAATTGCACGAGCGATCGTACCCGCCCCCGTCGTTTGTGTGTCATGGACACGCCATCACCTCGCTGTGGGCGGCGAACATCCTCTTCCTGAAGGGGGAGGGACGTTCGGCGTCACAGCGACGTCACACAGCCGCCGGCCAATAGAAGCGGAGGGGCGGAGATGAGCGGGACGAAACATCCAGCCCACCTCCTTCCTTTCGCATTGCCGGTGGATGCCGCGGGATGCAGGTAAGCTGTGTTCATCGTTCCCGGGGTGTCAAATGGAGCGACGTGTGCTACCACGGGTATGATGAACAACCGGCGCCATGTTAAATAAACAATTTTTTAAAACTTAGTGACGAGTACACGACTCACGATTTGTGAGCAATTCTGCGTCGCTCGGAGGTGTCACACGAGACGACGTCGTGAACGGTGCCGGTTGTGCGTCACGAAAACCGTGACCCCGACGATGCATCGCGCGATAGCTCATCTCGTGTGACGCCCGCATAAGTCTTAACCAGGAAGTCATGTCTGCACAAGGGAGTGAGCAAGCCATAAACAGGTAGAAGGACGAGGGTCAGAAGCCAAGAAGTCACGTCAGAAGCCAATAAAAGGAAGCAGAGCCGTGGTCAGTAAACATTACCGAGGTCAGAGGCCGGGACAGCAAGTAGAAAAGAGTTGGAAGGACTGAGACACAGAACGGGACCTGGGGTCTGGCAGACAGGGCAGACAAACAGTACATGGGAAACAGAGGTCAGGGGGAGGTAAGCTGGGTAGCGGGATGGACCAGGGCTAACTCACAAGAACCAGTTATACATGCTGTAGAGCAGGAACTATTACTGGCGACGTTCCGGAGGAATCCACACCATAGTAAAGCGGCGTGAGTCCCGGAACAAGGCATAACCGAACAGACCCCTCCCACCTGACATAACCCCGTCAGAGTCAAGCTACAGTCATGACATCCGTGTTTCGCAGTCCCAAGTACAAATTGCAATGCACGAACCGAGCACAGGTCTCCTGTATATGGGGCTGACAAGTTCAGGTCAAGATACCAGTGACCGGTCCATGCATTGAGGTCTGTAATAACGTCATCAAGCCCCTGGAGACCTGTCAAGAGGGGAGATTTATTAGGCGGGGAGCCTGGAACATTTTTGACACTGAAGTGCAATCCACATTATGCATCTAACTTTCAAATAAATTATATATTTTTTTTTTTCTTTTTGCAGATTTGGAGGGAATTGTTCTCTCCGCTTCATGCACTAAATTTCGGTATTGGTGGAGACACAACGCGCCACGTGCTATGGAGGCTTCAGAACGGAGAGCTAGAGAATATCAAACCTAAGGTGAGCAAAATATAAAAAAAATTGAAAGCGGCATAAAGACTGATGGTGAACATGGTGCAAATCAGCCGTGCATTTCTAACATTGTCACTCAGCGGAGCAAATGCATCGTTTTATTGAACGTGCTGCGGGTATAAAATCCTCCCACACGTATTATTCTACAAGGGTTTTTCCAGGGCAGGTGACAATGGTGTAGAATATATTGTTCGTATTTAGCAGAATGCCAGGGGATTTTTTTCTCAGGACCGAGATACCAAATCCTGCCCTCCAGTTCACACTTTTGGTAATTTCAGATTACAAATTGACTTCGATGGATAATCATTTCATGCACTAATTAATTTTATTTGTTTAACAGGTTATTGTCTTGTGGATCGGCACCAATAATCATGAAAACACAGCTGAAGAGGTGGCGGGTGGAATAGAAGCCATCATAAAACTCATCAACACACTGCAACCACAGGCGAAAACCATCGTCATGGTATGTGGAGGTCGCCCACATGTCCTTCCTCATGATTATTCAGTGGTGCCGATCATGTTCTATATATCAGATCTGTCCATAATCAGGTTACTCGGGCTGAAATCGGAATCTCGGAAGGCCCAGAGCAAAAACAGAGCTCACAGAACTTGTCATCTCAGAGTATTTCCATCTTAGACACTTATGGTGCAGGAATCCCATCTATCTGCAGAACATGGGTCACCACCTGTGATGGGGACAGGGGCTCGTAGACTGGCCCTCAGGCTAGGGGACCCAAGCTATCCCTAATCCCAGAGTTACCTCTGATGGTGAGGATGTCTGGGCCACCTTCCTTGTCCTGCTCCTGATCAGCCCTGATCTTATACCCCCTCCCCCAACTCATGGGCAGGGCTGGGGCAGCAGTAATAAAGTCAACAGAAATAGACAAATGGGAAACCAAATCTCTATCTTACAGCACACACACACATGCAGAGATATAAGACAAAAAGAGCTTAGGAGCAAAATAAGAGCAGGGAGGAAACAAAAAGACAAAGAGAGAACTCCACAACACTTCCACGCAGAAAATTATTTCATTCACCAGCAGGACTGGTTTAATAAAAGCTATAGTCAGCATGGGAAGACAGGCTCCACCATCTTAAAAAGGCAGGGTGTGACTGTGATAGGTCTCCCACAACATGTGATCCAAGAAATAACCAGCAGGCTAGCAGACATTAAGGGGTACTTTGCACACTACGACATCGCAAGCTGATGCTTGCGATGCCGAGCGCGATAGTCCCCGCCCCCGTCGCACATACGATATTGTGTTATAGCTGCCATAGCAAACATTATCGCTACGGCAGCTTCACACGGACTTACCTGCCCTGCAACGTCGCTCTGGCCGGCGAACCGCCTCCTTAGTAAGGGGGCGGGTCGTGCGGTGTCACACGGCAGGTGGCCAATAGAAGCGGAGGGGCGGAGATGAGCGGGACATAAACATCCCGCCCACCCCCTTCCTTCCGCATAGCCGGCGTGAGCCGCAGGACGCAGGTAGGAGATGTTCCTCGCTCCTGCGGCTTCACACACAGCGATGTGTGCTGCCGCAGGAACGAGGAACAACATCGTAACATCGGTCCTTCCGAGATTATGGAAATGACCGACACTACACCGATGATACGATTTTGACGCTTTTGCGCTGGTTAATCGTATCAAAAACGATTTACACACTACGATATCGTCAACGACGGCGGATGTGCGTCACTTTCGATTTGACCCCACCGACATCGCAGCTGCGATGTCGTAGTGTGTAAAGTACCCCTAACTCCTGCACGCTTGATCACTAAAGAGAACACAGCTGGTCGGCGCCCGAGCCTGTCTCTGTAACTCAGAAACGCCAAAGGAGGCACAGTGTGGAGTGTCAGATTCTGCAGTGTGAACAGCGTCAGATGCCGCCATGACACTCGGCGAGTTTAGAGCCAAACACTTTGTGACACCGCGCTTGTCTTGCAACAGCTGTGAATAGAGAGAGGTAGTCAAGATTTTGTAAGATTATATCCACTGGCGAGAAGCGAATACATTTATCATGCGGTCAGGTGAGATATATTAGATAGAGGAGAATAGCGTGCACTAATAACCCTTGTAGCAATATGGAGAGAATCACTAAACACTCTTAATTCAATATGCAAAGTCTTTAATTGTAGACGTGGTTCATGCAAAATAGGTGAAGGCGACAGGGAACAACGTTTCGACCTAATCGGTCTTGATCACAATGTCGCTTTGTGTAGTACTGCTGGCACTTCTGTGCCTAAGCCTGGTGAGGTCACTCTACACCAGGCTTAGGCACGGGAGTGCCAACAGTACTTCACAGTCAAAGCAACACTGATCAAGACCGATTTAGATCGAAATGTTGTTCCCTGTCGCCTTCACCTATTTTGTATGAACCACGTCTACAATTAAAGACTTCACCTATTAAAAGGTGAGTGATATTGGGCAACAATTAAACAGTTTATGCTCCGAGTTCTCCACAATTAGAGGCAGAAGTAGTCCAATATTATGGCTGAAATGATGCTTATACCCATCTATAGTAGTGATCTGCAGCTACTGAAAAACTACAGCTCCCAGCATGCAATGTGCCTGCAGCTGATAAAACTAGAAAAAGAAGCGCTGATGGGATGTTACCAGATAAACCGGAGTAATATATAAAGTATATACACTCACCTAATGTGGTTGTGAAAGTCACAACCACTGCCAAACATAAGAAAATGGCATCTGCCGCAGCCCCACGTGGATGAGTATTCAAACAGGAGAAGAGAAGGGGTTAACGCCGCGCATCAGCCAAATGAAGATGTAGAGTTGTTGATAATTTAATATCTTTTTTATTTCATAGGTCTACGCGTTTCGAGGTTGAAACCTCTTCACCAGTTCCAGGGATATTCTGGTCCTGAGGAAGAGGTTTTAACCTCGAAACGCGTAGACCTATGAAATAAAAAAGATATTAATTTATCAACAACTCTACATCTTCATTTGGCTGATGCGCGGCGTTAACCCCCTTCTCTTCTCCTGTTTGATGTACCTGCAGCTGGCAGACCATGCTAGGTGTTGTAGTTTTCACAGTAAAGCCAGTGGTTGGCTACCTCTGTTTATAAACTAAACCTGCTGCATATTGTATTGAATATTTCCCCATTTCTGACGTGTCCCTTTCTATCCTCAGGGATTACTACCCCGTGGAGAGAAGTCTAACCCTCTGCGGGAGAAGAACGCCCGGGTGAACCAGCTGCTGCGCTCCTGGCTCCCACGCCTTTCCGGAGTTCAGCTCCTGGATGTAGATTTCGGATTCGTCCACTCGGACGGCGCCATCTCCCGACACGACATGTTTGATTTCCTCCATCTCACGGCTGCTGGTTACACCAAGGTCTGCCGGCCACTTCATGAACTGATTATGCAACTCCTGGAGGAGACCCCAGAGGAAAAACAAGTCACCCTGGCCTGAACCCCTCGTTCCTCATCACCCCTGTCGTCAGTGTTACACCATTGGCTGCCCCCCTCCCTCCCCGTTCCCCTCCGCTCACTACTATTGCCTCAGCTGTATATCTTATGCTCATTGTATATACACAGGACTCGTATCCATCTGCCGATTCCCCGCTTTCCATGCGATTCCCCGTTATTGTCTCCCTTGTTATTGGACATGTATGTCCCTGGTCGAGTCTGAGATGCACAATGATACATGGAGCAGCAAAGAAGGCAACAACCTCCGAGTGGACTCTAAATCCCGTAGAGTGACGGTGACGCCCTCCGTGGGGCGGGATGATGTGGTGTGTAGTATGTATGTAGGAGCCCACCACTCCGGAAGTGACGGCTGACTGGCCCATTGTGTTTTTTGTTTTTTTTTTTCCTATTTTGCATAGCATTCAATCTGATTGGTCTCTTAGGTAATTGGCGAGGCTACGTGGTGACTAGCGGGTCCCCCCGGCATTGGACGGGTAACGCGTACAACCACGGGAGGGCGGTCATAAAGCATGCCGAGTGTTGGCGCGTTGACTTCATCCTTGTCGGAGAGGCCTACGCCATATTGCAGTTACTCCCAAGTTTTTTTTTTTATGACTTGCTATATATATATTTTTTTTTTTTGGACCTCTCGCTGTGCGGTATACGCTCAGCCTCGGAAATGTGAGAATATATATATCTATATGTAACGCTTGTATGAGTTTGTACGCTCGATGGCTTCGGTCTAGGCTAGGGACCAAAGCTGGATTATGACCAATTAAGACTTGGGCATTATGGGGCTTAGAAAAGAAGCATAGAGCGGGATGTCACATAGCTGTGGCACAGCACAGCGTATGTTCGGCGCAGAATTAGGGCCAATCTGAGCTGCAGATGGCAGAGGGGACGCCCTATAGTGTTTAAGACGTGTCTGTACAGCTTTAAATCTCATTTGGTAGATGTCACCTCTCTAGAGCTTCTGCTTCTATGTACGACGTAACGAATCGATCGTTCCTTCTTGTTGTTGTTTTGCGTATGGAGCCGAATTATAAAAAAAAAAAAAATAATAATGACGGTGGGAACGCGGTCTCTCGGTCTTTATGTCCGACATTTAATAGCGGCCGATCCAGAAATGAAATGCAGGACATGCTCCGTTCTGGAGAGTCGCTAGAAACATGTACTACTGTGCCGGGATCACGTTACTAGATGCATCTTCTAATAAAGATGGGAAAGACTAAAGGAGACGGACGATGGGTTTTTATTTGGTTGGGTCCTAGGTGCGGTATACGATCTACGGAGATGGAAAAAGGTCCATTTATTTACATCACCTCAAAGGCCAAGACCGACATCATCACCTACAATGGACGTTGTCCCTTATCCGAAGGTTACAGGGGTTTCCTCAAAGTCAAAAAGATAAAAATGCTTTACACTTTACAATTGAACTCTTTAATAATCCTATCAAAGGATTTTATAGTTTAGGGCAGGGGTCTCAAACGCGGCGGGGTATATGGGTCTCAAACGCGGCGGGGTATATGGGTCTCAAACGCGGCGGGGTATATGGGTCTCAAACGCGGCGGGGTATATGGGCCGCACATAGAAAAAAAATCATTTGGGGGGGCGCATTCTTTTGAGGATAATGTGACATTTTTATCTATACACTTTTGGATCAGTTTTTGAACATTTTTCACTTGTTTATTATAACAAATGTGCACTTTTTAAAACATTTTTGATTGATTTTACATTTTATCCCCTTTTTTAAGTAATATAGTCTAATTAGCACCATATACTCATTTTGCCCAACATCTTTTAGTAATGTTCCCATCCTGATCCTCATCTTTTAGTAATGTTCCCCCATCCTGTTCCCCATCTTTTAGTAATGTCCCCCATCCTGTTCCCCATCTTTTAGTAATGTCCCCACGCTGGTCCTCATGTTTTGGTAATGTTCACCATCCTGTTCCCTTTTTTGTTGTAATGTGCCCATCCTGTAGTAATGTCCCTATCTGTAGACCTCTCTGAAGCTGGGACGTGTACACCCGGCTTCATAGTGCGCATGACCGAAAGTGATGGGACTTCAGATCATGTGCACTGACCCTAAACCCGGCGTCTGATGCGGTGACACCGGACACAGGTACACGCGTCACTGCCAATGACAATGGGCATTGAATAGCATGTTAGCATGCCCCTATGGGCATGCTAACATACTAAGAGGGCGGACTAATTGGGGGTTGCAGACTAGTCCCTGCGCTCATTAGCATATCATAAAGGATCTTTAGACATACTTTTTCTAAAGATCTCTTTATCTATGCTGCTAGATACAGGGACGGTTAGGCAGAAATTAACAATATTCACCCAGTACAGCTCGTGGTTCTGGGTGTATATTGCACCTGACAGATTCCCTTTAAGACTTCTCATGATACATTATCTCGTCATATAGACAGCACCTTTGTCAGCCTGCAGTGCACATCACAACCACCAGGTGGCCATATATAGACACCTATAGGACAAACATCTCCCGACAACATCTTAAAAGTGTATATGTATTCTTATTTGATAGCAGTTGCCTCATGCACTGCCGTATGCTGTTATCTCCTCCTTCACCTCCAATCCTCCAATTTTAGAGCTCTTTGGGTGTTCCCTGGAGACCCTATATTTCGTCTCCCCCAACTAAAGCGGGAATAATTGACTTTAACCACTAGATTGTATATATCATTTTTTTTAAAGGGCCATCACAGCTGGTTACTGTGGGATTGTAGGAAAGACATTTATCAAAAAAATTGTGCAATCTGCAAAAACAAAACAAAAAAAAAACTTTTGGCGCCTCAATTAATCTGCACAGCTCCATATTTATGAAATATTGTACCTTTATCTGGTTTTATATGTCAAGAGGTTTTTTTCGTATACGTGAAAAACTAGTGTTTTTTTTCCACTGTGCCATATCCATTTTTGGTCCGAGTGTCTCTGTGTTTTTACATTCCGTGTTCACATCCATTTTCCTAATGACCCAAACATTTTTTAGTGTCATTAAACAGTGAAATACAGACAGCAAACGCTTATAGTGAAGGAATAAGTATTTGATCCCTTGCTGATTTTGTAAGTTTGCCCTCTGGCAAAGGCATGAACAGTCTATAATTTTAAGGGAAGGTTAATTTTAACAGTGACAGAATAACCAGAAAATCACATTGTATAAATTATATAAATTTATTTGCATATTGCAGAGAGAAATAAGTATTTGACCCCCAACCAACCATTAAGATTCCTGGCTCCTACAGACACTTAGATGCCCCTAATCCCCTCATTACCTGCATTACAGACAGCGCTTACATTGTCATCTATATAAAGACTCCGGTCCACAGACTCCATTAATCAGTCAGATTCTAACCTCTACAACATGGGCATGACCATAGACCTGCACAAGGCTGGAATGGAGAAGACCATAGACCTGCACAAGGCTGGAATGGAGAAGACCATAGACCTGCACAAGGCTGGAATGGGCTACAAAACCATAAGTAACGCTGGGTGAGAAGGAGAAACTGCTGGTGCAATAGAAAGAAAATGGAAGAAATGCAAAATGACTGTCAACATCGATCTGGGGCTCAATCCAAAATCTCACCTCGTGGGGTCTCCAGCATCATGAGGAAGGTGAGAGATCAGCCTAAAACTACACAGGGTAACTTGTTACTGATCTCAAGGCAGCTGGGACCGCTGTCACCAAGAAAATCATTGGTAACACATTACCCCGTCATGACTTAAAATCCTGCAGTGCCCATAAAGTCCCGCTGCTCAAGAAGGCGTCTGAAGAAGGCCCGTCTGAAGAAGGCCCATGTGCAGCCGGCCCGTGTGAAGAAGGCCCATGTGCAGCCGGCCCGTCTGAAGTAGGCCCATGTGCAGCCAGCCCGTCAGAAGAAGGCCCATGTGCAGCCGGCCCATCAGAAGAAAGCCCATGTGCAGCCGGCCCGTCTGAAGAAGGCCCATATGCAGCCGGCCCGTCTGAAGAAGGCCCATATGCAGCCGGCCCGTCTGAAGAAGGCCCATATGCAGCCGGCCCATCTGAAGAAGGCCCATATGCAGCTGGCCCGTCTGAAGAAGGCCCATATGCAGCCGGCCCGTCTGAAGAAGGCCTATGTGCAGCCGGCCCCTCTGAAGAAGGCCCATGTGTAGCCGGCCCATCAGAAGAAGGCCCATGTGCAGCCGACCCGTCTGAAGAAGGCCCATGTGCAGCCGGCCCGTCTGAAGAAGGCCCATGTGCAGCCGGCTCGTCTGAAGAAGGCCCATGTGCAGCTGGACCGTCTGAAGAAGGCCCATGTGCAGCCGGCCCGTCTGAAGAAGGCCCGTGTGCAGCCGCTCCGTCTGAAGAAGGCCCATGTGCAGCCGCTCTGTCTGAAGAAGGCCCATGTGGAGTCGCTCCGTCTGAAGAAGGCCCATGTGCAGTCGCTCCGTCTGAAGAAGGCCCATGTGCAGCCGACCCGTCCGAAGTAGGCCCATGTGCAACCAAACCGTCTGAAGTAGGCCCATGTGCAGCGGGTCTGTCTGAAGAAGGCCCATGTGCAGCCAGCCCGTCTGAAGTAGGCCCATGTGCAGCCGGCCCGTCTGAAGTAGGCCCATATGCAGCCGGCCCGTCTGAAGTAGGCCCATGTGCAGCCGGCCCGTCTGAAGTAAGCCCATGTGCAGCCGGCCCATCTGAAGTAGGCCCATGTGCAGCCGGCCCGTCTGAAGAAGGCCCATGTGCAGCCACTCCGTCTGAAGAAGGCCCATGTGCAGCCACTTCGTCTGTAGAAGGCCCATGTGCATCCGGCCCGTCTGAAGAAGGCCCATGTGCATCCGCTACATCTGTAGAAGGCCCATGTGCAGCCGGCCCGTCAGAAGAAGGCCCATATGCAGTCGCTCCGTCTGAAGATGGCCCATGTGCAGCCGGCCCATCTGAAGAAGGCCCATGTGCAGCCGCTCCGTCTGAAGAAGGCCCATGTGCAGCCGCTCCGTCTGAAGAAAATTGAGCTCTTTGGCCTTAACTCAACTTGCCATGTTTGAAGGAAGAGAAATGCTGCTTATGACCCAAAAAACACCCTCCCCACTGTCAAGCATGACGGTGGAAACATTATGTTTTAGGGGTATTTCTCTGCTAACTACATCAATGGGACAATGAATAGAGCTATGTACCATAAAATCCTGAGTGACAACCTCCTTCCCTCCACCAGGACATTAAAAACGGGTCATGGCTGGGTCTTCCAGCACGACAATGACCCAAAACATACAGCCAAAGCAACAAAGGAGTAGCTCAAAAAGAAGCACATAAAGTTCATAGAATAGCCTAGCCAGTCTCCAGACATTAATCCCATAGAAAACTTAAGGAGCTGAAGCTCCGAGTTACCAAGCGGCAGCCTCAAAATCTTAATGATTTAGAAATGATCTGCAAAGAGGATTGGAGCAAAATTCCTCCTGACATCAAACCTCATCAACTGCAAAAAACGTCTGACTGCTGTGCTGCCAACAAGGGAACAGCCACCAAGTATTAAGTCTTGTTTGTCAGAGGGATCAAATACTTATTTCTCTCTGCAAAATGCAAATAAATTAATATCATTTATACAATGTGATTTTCTGGATTATATTTCAGATATTCTATCTCTCACTATTAAAATTAACCTACCCTTAAAATTATAGACTGCTCGAGTCTGTCAGTGGGCAAACTTACAAAATCAGCAAGGGATCAAATACTTATTTCCTTCACTGTAACATTCTTGTACCATTTGTTTTTATTTATTTTTAAGGGGCCATTGACTTGTATGAGCGAGTCTGGTCCGAAATGCGGATCAAAGTAGTACATGTCTCCAGTTGCGTTTTTAACAGACTATGGGTCTTCAAAAAAATAGAAGAACATGCGAAAAGGCACAATTATTGATACAAATGCGTGATCTATCCATAAAAAAAAAACGTATGCGCCAAAAAGAGCCTTTAATGATAAATTTGGTGCAAATTTTGAAGCCTGGAAGTCCAAGGTCCCAATGTCAAATAAGGGACTGGGACCATTGTGTCAAATATCACAAAAAAAAATAATATTTTTTTTTACTTATTTTTTTGCAGGATTTGTGCCCTTTTAAGCCGCTTAGTTCACTTCCCAATACTAGAAAAGAGCCGGAGACCAATGTGCCAAATGTCGCACATTCATGTCGAATTTTAAGCAAAGTGCGACATTTTATATGACCCTGTTTTAGTTCACATTAGTAATCTGTGACCACCAGACAGGAATCCTGCGAGCTGCCTCCTGCCTGTCGCCCTCTGTGATGACATCACGCTGCAATGATGACATCATTCGAAGCACAACATCACGCTGCAATGATGACATCACACTTGTATTATGACATCATGCTTGAAGGATGACATCACACAATAACATCACACTTGAATTATATGCTGCAATGATGACATGCTGCAATTATGTCACACAATGATGACATCACTCTGCAATGACAGACAGGGAAAGAGACAGACCTGGAAAGCGACAGACGAAGAAAGAGACAGACGGGGAAAGAGACAGAGAAATATAGAAAAAGAGAAAGACAGAGACAGGCACACAGTTAAAAAGACAGCAAAAGAGGCAGACAGAGAGACAGCCAAAGACAGATGGGGAAAGAGACAGATGGGAAAGAGACAGACGGGGAAAGAGACAGACGGGGAAAGAGACAGACGGGGAAAGGGACAGACGGGAAAAGGGACAGATGGGGAAATGGACAGACGGGGAAAGGGACAGATGGGGAAAGGGACAGACGGGGAAATGGACAGACAAAAAGATAGAGAGAGACTGATACAGAGACAGACAGAGAGACAGACAAAGACAGATGGGGAACAAGACAGACAATGACAGACTGGGAAAGAGACAGATGGGGAAAGAGACAGCAAAAGAGACAGAGAGACACACAAAGGATTCTTCTCCACTTGCGATTTCTATGTGCGAGTGCGATCCGATAAAAAAATCGGATCGCACTCACATCAGTGTTAATCAATGAGGCCCTCTTGCTAAATTTTTAACGGCACGACTCGTGCTCTTGGTGAAATCGCAGCATGCTACAATTTGCACCGGGTCTCAGTTCTCTCACCCCCATGCAATCCTATGGGAGCGAGAAAAAAAGTCAGAATACGGGTGGCATGCGCATGTCATACAGATGGCATACGCATGTCACACGGATCCTGACACTTGCATACCGCGTCAGACTGGCTACCAGAGGAATCTCCAGTAATACCAGGCCTGGCCGCGGTTACATGCACTGAACTCCGGAGCTGTCACCTGAGCTCCAGAGTGCAGCCTGAACAGCGAGTGCCGAGTGATTGATTCCCCGGCGATTGCTGTTCAGTTCAGCACAGCTGCAAACAGACCGGGCTGATCTCTGGAGCTCAGGTGACAGCTCCGGAGTGCAGTGCAGGTAACCGCGGCCAGGCCTGGTATTACTGGAGATTCCTCCGGTAGCCAGTCCACCGCTGCTTGCATAGCACTCACATAGCACTCGCATGTCATACGGATGCTATGTGAGGAAAAAAACACACACCGTACGCAGATCACACGCAGATCATAAACAGGATACTCCACTCACATTTGTAGCCGAGTGTCGCTGTGAATTTTTAACCGCAAGTGGAGAAGAGCCCAAAAAGAGAGACACTGATACAGAGACAGAGAGATAGACACAGACAGAGACAGACAGACAGTTACTATCCCGGGTACTACAGCTAGTATATCATAACTAAAATAAATAGATAATAAATAATTTTAAATAATACATACATATAATTACATAAATATACAAATAGTAAAACAATACATAATATACAGTCATATGAAAAAGTTTGGGCACCCCTATTAATGTTAACCTTTTTTCTTTATAACAATTTGGGTTTTTGCTATTTCAGTTTCATATATCTAATAACTGATGGACTGAGTAATATTTCTGGATTGAAATGAGGTTTATTGTACTAACAGAAAATGTGCAATCCGCATTTAAACAAAATTTGACCGGTGCAAAAGTATGGGCACCTCAACATAAAAGTGACATTATATAATTTGTAGATCCTCCTTTGCAAAAATAACAGCCTCTAGTCGCTTCCTGTAGCTTTTAATGAGTTCCTGGATCCTGGATGAAGGGATATTTGACCATTCCTGTTTACAAAACAATTCCAGTTCAGTTACGTTTGATGGTCGCCGAGCATGGACAGCACGCTTCATATCATCCCACAGATTTTCAATGATATTCAGGTCTGGGGACTGGGATGGCCATTCCAGAACATTGTAATTGTTCCTCTGCATGAATGCCTGAGTAGATTTGGAGCGGTGTTTTGGATCATTGTCTTGCTGAAATATCCATCCCCTGCATAACTTCAACTTCGTCACTGATTCTTGCACATTATTGTCAAGAATCTGCTGATACTGAGTTGAATCCAATGCGACCCTCAACTTTAACAAGATTCCCGGTGCCGGCATTGGCCACACAGCCCCAAAGCATGATGGAACCTCCACCAAATTTTACTGTGGGTAGCAAGTGCTTTTCTTGGAATGCCGTGTTTTTTTGCCTCCATGCATAACGCCTTTTTGTATGACCAAACAACTCAATCTTTGTTTCATCAGTCCACAGGACCTTCTTCCAAAATGTAACTGGCTTGTCCAAATGTGCTTTTGCATACCTCAGGCGACTCTGTTTGTGGCGTGCGTGCAGAAACGGCTTCTTTCGCATCACTCTCCCATACAGCTTCTCCTTGTGCAACGTGCGCTGTATTGTTGACCTATGCACATTGACACCATCTGCAGCAAGATGATGCTGCAGGTCTTTGGAGGTGGTCTGTGGATTGTCCTTGACTGTTCTCACCATTCTTCTTCTCTGCCTTTCTGATATTTTTCTTGGCCTGCCACTTCTGGGCTTAACAAGAACTGTACCTGTGTTCCTCCATTTCCTTACTATGTTCCTCACAGTGGAAACTGACAGTTTAAATCTCTGAGACAACTTTTTGTACCTTCCCCTGAACAACTATGCTGAATAATCTTTGTTTACAGATCATTTGAGAGTTGTTTCGAGGAGCCCATGATGCCACTCTTCATAGGAGATTCAAATAGGAGAACAACTTGCAAGTGGCCATCTTAAATACCTTTTCTCATGATTGGATACACCTGCCTATGAAGTTCAAAGCTCAATGAGGTTACAAAACCAATTTAGTGCTTTAGTAAGTCAGTAAAAAGTAGTTAGGAGGGTTCAAATCAAGAAATTGATAAGGGTGCCCATACTTTGCACCGGTCAAATTTTGTTTAAATGCGGATTGCACATTTTCTGTTAGTACAATAAACCTCATTTCAATCCAGAAATATTACTCAGTCCATCAGTTATTAGATATATGAAACTGAAATAGCGAAAACCCAAATGGTTATAAAGGAAAAAGGTTAACATTAATAGGGGTGCCCAAACTTTTTCATATGACTGTACATAATAGATATAATAAAGAAATACATTTAATAATCTAATAATAAATAATACTTAAAATATAATAAATACTACATAATATATTTAAAGAGAAAGTGAGCACACTATGCACCACTGTTGCCTCCCAAAATACTGATAAATAGTATATAAAATAGTAAAATAAGTAAAATAAATACAAAATAAAATATAATTAAATATAAACACATTTAATAAATATATACATATAATACATGAATAGAAATAAAATAATACATATAATAAATGATAATACATAAATATGATAAAGAAATAGTAAATATATATATATATATATATATATATATATATAAAGCGAAGGGGAACGTACTCTGCACCACCGTTGCCTCCCAAAATACTGATAAATAGTATATAAAATAGTAAAATAAGTAAAATAAATACAAAATAAAATATAATTAAATATAAACACATTTAATAAATATATACATATAATACATAAATAGAAATAAAATAATACATATAATAAATGATAATACATAAATATGATAAATAGTAAATAGTAAATATATATATATATATATATATATATATATAAAAAGAGAAGGGGAACGCACTCTGCACCACTGCTGCCTCCCAAAATACTGATAAATAATATATAAAATAGTAAAATAAGTGAAATAAATAATGCATAACAATAAAATATTACATTTAATACATACATAAATAGAAATAAATCATACATGAAATAATATGTATAATAAATTATATATATATATAATAAAAAATACATAACTATGATAAAGAAATAAATATAATAGTTATACATAGTAAATTATTTATCAGTATTTGGGGACTACTGTCCCCAAATACTGATAATATATATAATAAATAAGTAATACATAATAAATGATCTTATGTGAGCGCTGCGCAGATATTATGGGATGCTCTGCATATCACGGGCATATTATGGGATGCTCTGCATATCACGGGCATATTATGGGATTTCTGGCCGTGCAGGGCCAGTTTCAGGTCACGTGTCTCCCGCCTCTCCTGCGCCCATGTGACTTTCCAGCCTGCCGCTCATCACGTGACGTCTCCCCTCAGAGGCGGTGACGTCACCCTGGCCCCGCCCCCGTGTTGTTGTGCTCTTCCGGCTCCAGTGAGCAGTGCTCAGTAGTGGGGAGAGGACCGGAGGGAGCGGATACCGGGAGAGGAGGCGGCGCGGGGCCGGAGAGCCGGATGTGGAGGACGGATGTGAGTGCTCGGTGCCGCCGCCGGCCCCCGCATTGTGTTGTCTTGTGCCTTCTGCTTGTGTACACATTACGTGTCTGTGTGGCTCATACATGTCCCGTCCGGTTTCCCGTGGTTACAGCTCGGCCTCGCTGTAACGGATCCATTTTTTTTCTTTTCTTTCAGAAATTTCGTGAAAAAACCTCAGATTTACCAGAACTGAAATGTTTATTTATTTTTTCAATCTTGTTGATATTTGGTTTAAAATAAGGGTGTGACTGCATAATAAAGGATTCAGTAATCACTGGTCAGGAGCCCTGAGAGCCACCTCCAGCCTCCCCGCCATCCGCCGCTCCTCTAGCGATTGCCCGGCCTCCCCGCCATCTGCCGCTCCTCTAGCGATTGGCGGGCCTCCCCGCCATCCGCCGCTCCTCTAGCGATTGCCCGGCCTCCCCGCCATCCGCCGCTCCTCTAGCGATTGCCCGGCCTCCCCGCCATCCGCCGCTCCTCTAGCGATTGCCCGGCCTCCCCGCCATCCGCCGCTCCTCTAGCGATTGCCCGGCCTCCCCGCCATCCGCCGCTCCTCTAGCGATTGGCGGGCCTCCCCACCATCCGCCGCTCCTCTAGCGATTGCCCGGCCTCCCCGCCATCCGCCGCTCCTCTAGCGACGGGCCGGCCGCTCCTCTAGCGACGGGCCGGCCGCTCCTCTAGCGACGGGCCGGCCGCCCCGCCATCCGCCGCTCCTCTAGCGATTGGCGGGCCTCCCCGCCATCCGCCGCTCCTCTAGCGATTGCCCGGCCTCCCCGCCATCCGCCGCTCCTCTAGCGATTGCCCGGCCTCCCCGCCATCGGCCGCTCCTCTAGCGACGGGCCGGCCGCTCCTCTAGCGACGGGCCGGCCGCTCCTCTAGCGACGGGCCGGCCGCTCCTCTAGCGACGGGCCGGCCGCTCCTCTAGCGACGGGCCGGCCGCTCCTCTAGCGACGGGCCGGCCGCTCCTCTAGCGACGGGCCGGCCGCTCCTCTAGCGACGGGCCGGCCGCTCCTCTAGCGACGGGCCGGCTTCCCCGCCATCGGCCGCTCCTCTCGCGGTTGTCCGGCCTCCCTGCCATCCGCCGCTTGTTCTCAGGGTTTCCCATTCACCAATGTGCCCAGTGGAATTGACAGTGCACGTCTGCCGCCACCGCTGCTCCTCCGGTGACCTCCTATCATGGGGGATACGTCATCGGCGTCCGTGATGTGTGGAGCCCCCCACGTGCATTGTGGTTTACGCCCAGATTGTAAAACACTGAATTCCATTTTGGATATGTACTGCACGGAGCATGAAGGGTTTAAAAAAAAAAAATAAATAAATAAATTAAATCAAAATGTAATGCTCAACATACAGATTTCCCCCTCCAATCTCTGTACGTCTCATCCCAATCATACGGACATATGACTGCTGCAGACAATCACTTTTATGACACGCCCAGCTCCAGGGCCGGGGGGTACTCGTTACCGGGCTGGACTAGTCCGCTGATGGCGTGGCCCGGTTTCGTGACCCTGGCGGTGTCTTTCAATAATAAAGGGATGATGATGGGAGTTGTAGGTAAAAGTGCGTGAAGCTGCGCTGTGTAATTCCTGGGACAGATGTTGATGGCGCAGCTGAGCTGATATTGCTCCCCACAGATAGAGCTTGAGGCTCGGGGATCATGAGAGGGCACGGGAAAGACGTAGATGACACTGGGGGTGGTAGTCAAAGTCTTTACTCATGGTACCAGCTCCACAGGTGTACAGTAAGCCGGCGATCACCCTCGGTATGATGGGATCCACCGTGATGAGTCTCTGCTGATCCCGGGCAGCTCAGAGGTCTATACCGGTGCACCCCTCCGATGTGCCTTTCCTGGTCGTCTCTGCGCTGACTCTCGCTCTCCTGTCCCGCGCCTCCACACCCAGTGCCCTGAGCCAGGTGCCGCAGACCTTCAACGGGTTTTCTTCCTGCTTGGCCCCCTGATCCGTGTTTTGATTTTCGGCCCTGGATGCTTGCAGCCACCCAGAACCCCGGAGTTAATAAAGAGTATGTTACTTTTCCTTTAGTCTAGGGACCAGGTCCCCGTTGTGCGGCCAGATCCTTTCACCCGATGTTCTGTGGAGCAAGCCCACGGGTGCCTCCTGCACTCCTGTGTCTCTAGGATCCCTTCTTCTGTGTCACCCGGGTCGAGCAGGACCCCCATGTCTCTACGCTCCGGTCGCCTACTCGCCGCACCACTAACTGACACTGTCAACTCAGCTCCGCCCACTCACCTGACACCTCACCCACTAAGCTCCACTCCCCAGGCTGGCTTCGGGGAGGGTGCTAGCCACTATACAAGTCCAGCTGCACTAGGCCCTAATCACGGTTTAGTGGAGTGTTGTGATAAGTCTCTGTGTGTGTGTACGTCATGTGAACCGGTGGATGACCCCCTCCTTACCCTGGGATCGAATGCAACACCTGGATGAGGTGCTGCATCTCTGTGGCGACTGAAGCCTCAGGGGCACCACACTTACATTGGTCACTGCTAAGACCAGTGATTGACTGCAGCGGTCAGATTCCTTGAAGAGGAAGCACCGAGACCAGCGGAGAAAACTGGAGAGTCCCTGTATCGGTGAAATGAGTAGACTGGTTTTCCACTTTTAGAAAAGTTGACCCCAGACGTTTCCCATCATGTGAAATAATATCAGATGGCGCTCTCGCTCCATGGTTCAAGTGCTGGCTCCTTGTTGACATCTCATATCTCCGCTGAAGCCAATCACTGAGACCGGAACAGCAGGGAGAGGTTACTGGACCTGGGGAGGGTGAGAGTCATCTTGGTTCACATGATGGAAAACATTTGGGGTCATCTGTAAAAGTGGAAAACCCCTCTAGACACCTTACCAATTTTATTTTGTACAGTGGAAATTGATGAGGGTCCACTCTTACAGCAGCAGTGCCCACCTCATCGTAGCACAATTTATGACCCAGGGTTTGCAGGGAGTGTCTTGTGTTTTGTTTGTTTTCTTTTATAGCTCTTCCAGGAAATTTTACTCTGCAGATCACGCTCCTAGTTTATGTATATACATTGTAATGTAACCTGCAGGTGTGAGAGGAATGACCTTTGAGGTGTCTTCAAGCAGGGTGATTATTGGGGGTTCTTAGGACAAAGTTTATCAGTCATGATGTTGACCCAGAGAATTGTTGCAAAATTTTTAATTATTGTGAAATGTAAACCAGTGGCTGGTGTTGCGTGGTTGTTTCTTTTTTTTTTTTTTGTGTTTTGTTTTTCTGTGGTGTTTTTTTTTTTTTTTTGTCCTTTTTTGTCCTTTTAGCACATTAAAATAAGTAAAATGCATGGTGTGATTCAAAACTGCAAAAGAAAACTAGTACCTCATGTCCCTGTGGAACAATATGGTGGTGGTGTTACTCTTTAAAGAAGGGGAGGAGAGGATTAAAGGTGCAAAAAAATGACCCTGGCTGTAAATGGGTTAATGTCTGATCATTGACCCCCAGTACTTATCATGGGTATAGTGAGGCCCTCAGTTATTCTTCTCTCTGCAGGACCACCATACGGTGGAGCAGTGTGCAGCGGCGTGTGGGTGGAGGGGTGATCATGGAGCGGCGCAGTGTGGGTGGAGCTGGGGGCCACGGAGCGGCGCAGTGTGGGTGGAGCTGGGGGCCACGGAGCGGCGCAGTGTGGGTGGAGCTGGGGGCCACGGAGCGGCGCAGTGTGGGTGGAGCTGGGGGCCACGGAGCGGCGCAGTGTGGGTGGAGCTGGGGGCCACGGAGCGGCGCAGTGTGGGTGGAGCTGGGGGCCACGGTGCGGCGTAGTGTGGGTGGAGCGGGGACCACGGTGCGGCGTAGTGTGGGTGGAGCAGGGACCCTGCGCCTCTTTCCATTCTATACAATGAGGCTTGTTGGCCACGTTCAGTTGGTGGGACCCTGGGCAATCGGACATTTCTCGCCTGTTCCAATACTCCCGTAATCTGTGATGTGCGGCGTCTCGTTGCCGTCTCTGATTTTCCTTCTACTTCGCAGGGCATCTGCCGGTGACTCAGACGTGCGGTCGTGTGATTGCGTAAGGTGTGGTGTGAAGTTCTGCTGATGTTGGAAGGTGCACAGGACGGCAGGGACTCCGCACTCCTCCACCTGCTGCTTGAAAATGCTCACCGCCGTCTGCATCCTGCTCCTGGTACGGACTGTGGAGGGGCTCCGGGACTCTCCCACCAAAGACATTGTTCAGAAGGACGCCGACTTTAATCAGGATTACAATGACACGGTGAACAGCGACCTGCAGAACATATACGCCTTCAATCACACCATGCTGAGGAACAAGGTAAGAGCGACCATCGAAAGCCAGCGTGTGCCATCACTTCTGTGGTCAGGACCTGCCCGGCATCGTTACACGGTACACCGATTGCAGATGTTGTTCTTTCTTAAAGAATCACTCCCAAAAAATGTCTTATTGTGTGCTAGACCGGGCTCCCACCTCCCCCAGGTTTACAGAGCGTTAGTTGCACTTGCAGCTTCCACTCCGTCTCATCATCTGCGATGCAAACAAGCACACGGAGCTGGTCGCGTCTGCCATTTGTGGATGTCACTGACCCATTCTGCAATATTGCCTTCTGAACTGGACCTAATAGACATGTATTGTTATCTTTATTAAGAAAACGCCTTTAGCAGCCGTCCTGCTCATTAAAAGGGTCTTCTTCAAGAAAGTTGGGTCCTCAGGTATTGATTGTTGTAAAGAAAACACTGTGCTGTACTCACCCTCTCTGGGTCCAGCGTTGAGTCTTCACCGCTTCTCTGTATCACCGTGACAGCGCTGCAGCCAATCTGCGACCTTAGCAGCTCTGCCCAAATAGGCAGCACAAAACACTGAACTCAATGATTGGCTGCAGCGCTGTATGTGATGTCAGTGCTGTAGATGATTATGAACACAGAGAAATGGCAGAGACTCTGAAAGGTTTGTGGGGACCTTTCCAGAAAATGTGAGAACCTCTTTAACATGATATACATAAGCGGTCCTGAATATAACAAACGCCACAATACGATCTGTCAGCAGTTGTTAGGGCGGCTTTGCACACTACGACATCGCAGGTGCGATGTCGGTGGGGTCAAATCGAAAGTGACGCACATCCGGCATCACCTGTGATGTCGTAGTGTGTAAATCCTAGATAATACGATGAACGAGCGCAAAAGCGTCGTTATCATATCATCGGTGCAGGCTCCGACATTTCCATAATGCCGGTGCCGCGACAGGTACGATGTAGTTCCTCCTTCCTGCGGCAGCGCACATCGCTGTGTGTGAAGCCGCAGGAGCGAGGAACATCTCCTTACCTGCCGCCAGCGGCTATACGGAAGGCAGGAGGTGGGCGGGATGTTTACATCCTGCTAATCTCCGCCCCTCCGCCACCATTGGCCGCCTGCCATGTGACGTCACTGTGACCCCGCACGACCCGCCCCCTTAGGAAGGAGGCGGGTCGCCGGCCAGAGCGACGGTCGCAGGGCAGGTAAGTGCGTGTGAAGCTGGCGTAGCGATAATTATCGCTACGCCAGCTATCACAAGATATCGTACCTGCGACGGGGGCGGGGACTATCGCGTGCGACATCGCAACGTGCAAAGCCCGCCTTAATCTGCTTGTTGATGGTTTTCATCAACGGATACAATAATGTAAACCTGGTCAGAACAATTTCTGATCTATAGGTTTACGTTCTTCAACCGCCTTAACCACTCTTAAAGGGGGTTATCTCATGAAGGCGACCCCTGTCCATAATCTCCTATCAGACTTGTTGCATTGGGAAGTCCAATTATAACGTCTTCAGCACCTCTCATCCTCGTGGCATTGTCCTGCTTTTTCGGAGACCCCCTTTCTGCACACCTCCAATGATCAGCCAGTCGCTGCTGCAGCATGTTAGGCCTAACATGGTGCATCTGAGCGCTCCGGATGCTGCTGCCAGTGGAGGATTCATATAGAAATATAACACTGCACTCTCAATGGGCAAGAATGAATAAAGATACAACTTTTTTTCTCAATGCTAATAGATTTTTAATACAGAAGGCAAGATAGCAACAATTGAAAGACATGTGACACTTGCGACAATTTTGCAACAATAACTCGTTTCGGTCCTCCAGGACCTTGATCACATTAGTCGCTAAATTACTATGAAGAAAAGTGTTTTTTTTGGGGTTTCTTTAATGATTAACAGACAGTAGCCTCCTTACTCATAGGCATATGTATAAAGACGTTCATCCAGAAATCCAAAAAAAAGTGGCAATACGGTGAGGTTTTTCCTGTTCCCTCCACCAGGAGGGCCACAGCTCCTGAGGACGCAGACTGCAATTCAGCTTTAGGCTAAGTTCACACTTCCGTTGTTTTCAATCCGTCAGGTCCGTCAGCAACGGATCAGTTGTTTTTTAGATGTCAACTGATGCAACTGATGTGTTTTTCACAGGATTCCTTTCACAGGAATCCTGTGAAAAAACGGATCAGTTGCGTCCGTTACATCCGCTGTGCGTCCGTTTTTTGACGGATCAGTCATGATCCGTTTGTGTTTGGGACAGCCCAGTGGGCATGCCAAACATGCTGGGCATGCTCAGTAGAGCATGACGGAATCCAGCGCTGGATTCCGTCGTAAGACGGATTACGACGGAATCCAGCACCATAGACATACATTGCAAGTGTGACGGATGGCGACGGATTCCTGCGCGGCGCGTTGTTTTCGACGGCCCGAAAAACGTTACATTCTGCGTTGCAACCCGTCCGGCGGTCAGTCAAAAAAACGACGGATCGCGACGCAGCGGACGCAACGCAGTGTCATCAGTCGCAATCCGCCACTAATGCAAGTCTATGGGACACAACGGAATCCGCTAAACGGATTCCGTTGTTTACCATAGCAGCGGATTTCGACTGATACATTTTAGCGGAAATGTGAACTTAGCCATAACTTGTATACAAAAGACAGATACAGCATTAACCCCGGAGGGTCTAGAGCACAAATTCATTTTATGAGCCCACTCATAAGACACATACATTAATTACATTAAGGATCTTCCTGCACTTCTATACAGGCGATTATTTTTCCCTAACTGCCCAGGAAGGACAGGATATTCTTACCCTGAACTCCACTGGGGAGGGAACAGGAAAAACCTCACCGTATTGCCACTTTTTTTGGATTTCTGGACGAACGTCTTTATACATATGCCTATGAGTAAGGAGGCTACTGTCTGTTAATCATTAAAGAAACCCCAAAAAAAACACTTTTCTTCATAGTAATTTAGCGACTAATGTGATCAAGGTCCTGGAGGACCGAAACGAGTTATTGTTGCAAAATTGTCGCAAGTGTCACATGGCTTTCAATTGTTGCTATCTAACTTGCTAGCTAAAGAGTTGTATCTTTATTCATTGTTGCCCATTGAGAGTGCAGTGTTATATTTATATATGATTTTTCAGGGATTTTTGATCCTCTTACACTAGCACCTCCCCCATACTTCTAATTCTAAGTGTGTGCACACTATTTTCTTATTTTTGCCAGTTGAGGATTGGCATTTTGTTTTTAGGACTGATCCCTTGTACCTCTGTATTTACAGGCAGGGAAGTGGCTGCAGATTTTGATTTATTTTCTTTTTGGGAAATATAAACCAAACATATTGTCACATAAGGAAAAGGGTCATGATGCAATAGGTTTAGAAGGGGAAAACTACCGTATTTTCCGGTGTATAAGACGATCCCCAACTTTTCCAGTTAAAATATAGAGTTTGGGATATACTGTATATAATCGAGTATAAGACCTGATTGTAAAGTTCTGCAGAATATGTTGGTGCTATAAAAATAAACTTTATTTTTATTATAAGCCGACCTGAGTAATGTGCCCCTTGTTTAGTAATGTCCCCTGCAGTAATGTGCCCATTGTTTAGTAATGTCCCCTGCAGTAATGTGCCCATTGTTTAGTAATGTCCCCTGCAGTAATGTGCCCATTGTTTAGTAATGTCCCCTGCAGTAATGTGCCCATTGTTTAGTAATGTCCCCTGCAGTAATGTGCCCATTGTTTAGTAATGTCCCCTGCAGTAATGTGCCCATTGTTTAGTAATGTCCCCTGCAGTAATGTGCCCATTGTTTAGTAATGTCCCCTGCAGTAATGTGCCCATTGTTTAGTAATGTCCCCTGCAGTAATGTGCCCATTGTTTAGTAATGTCCCCTGCAGTAATGTGCCCATTGTTTAGTAATGTCCCCTGCAGTAATGTGCCCATTGTTTAGTAATGTCCCCTGCAGTAATGTGCCCATTGTTTAGTAATGTCCCCTGCAGTAATGTGCCCATTGTTTAGTAATGTCCCCTGCAGTAATGTGCCCATTGTTTAGTAATGTCCCCTGCAGTAATGTGCCCATTGTTTAGTAATGTCCCCTGCAGTAATGTGCCCATTGTTTAGTAATGTCCCCTGCAGTAATGTGCCCATTGTTTAGTAATGTCCCCTGCAGTAATGTGCCCATTGTTTAGTAATGTCCCCTGCAGTAATGTGCCCATTGTTTAGTAATGTCCCCTGCAGTAATGTGCCCATTGTTTAGTAATGTCCCCTGCAGTAATGTGCCCATTGTTTAGTAATGTCCCCTGCAGTAATGTGCCCATTGTTTAGTAATGTCCCCTGCAGTAATGTGCCCATTGTTTAGTAATGTCCCCTGCAGTAATGTGCCCATTGTTTAGTAATGTCCCCTGCAGTAATGTGCCCATTGTTTAGTAATGTCCCCTGCAGTAATGTGCCCATTGTTTAGTAATGTCCCCTGCAGTAATGTGCCCATTGTTTAGTAATGTCCCCTGCAGTAATGTGCCCATTGTTTAGTAATGTCCCCTGCAGTAATGTGCCCATTGTTTAGTAATGTCCCCTGCAGTAATGTGCCCATTGTTTAGTAATGTCCCCTGCAGTAATGTGCCCATTGTTTAGTAATGTCCCCTGCAGTAATGTGCCCATTGTTTAGTAATGTCCCCTGCAGTAATGTGCCCATTGTTTAGTAATGTCCCCTGCAGTAATGTGCCCATTGTTTAGTAATGTCCCCTGCAGTAATGTGCCCATTGTTTAGTAATGTCCCCTGCAGTAATGTGCCCATTGTTTAGTAATGTCCCCTGCAGTAATGTGCCCATTGTTTAGTAATGTCCCCTGCAGTAATGTGCCCATTGTTTAGTAATGTCCCCTGCAGTAATGTGCCCATTGTTTAGTAATGTCCCCTGCAGTAATGTGCCCATTGTTTAGTAATGTCCCCTGCAGTAATGTGCCCATTGTTTAGTAATGTCCCCTGCAGTAATGTGCCCATTGTTTAGTAATGTCCTCTGCAGTAATGTGCCCATTGTTTAGTAATGTCCTCTGCAGTAATGTGCCCACTGTTTAGTAATGTCCCCTGCAGTAATGTGCCCATTGTTTAGTAATGTCCCCTGCAGTAATGTGCCCATTGTTAAGTGATGTGCCCATTTTTGTACCCTTATAGTAATGAGCCCATTGTTTAGTAATGCTCTCCTACTGGTCCCCTTCTTGTCCCCTGTTATGCCGTTGTTTACACTTAATAAAAGATATTCTCATCTCTCCTCCATTCCTGCGGTGCCTCCAGATGCTGCTTGTAGACCACAAGGCACATAGACCCCCTCCGTGATAGCGTCCGATGCACGGGGCTGCTGTCTGCCGTCATGGCTTTACTGCAGTTGAATGCTTAGCGAGGGGTCTATGGGCCTGCGGTCTGCCAGAAGACGCTGAAGGCACCGCAGGAATGGAGGACAGGTGAGAATAATATTTATTGTATGTAAGAAGGTGACCGGTAGGAGGGCATTACTAAACAATGGGCTTATGCAGCACCCTGCACCGCCGTATAAGACGACCCCTGACTTTTGAGATTTTCAGGGGTTAAGGCTAAGTTCACACTTCTGTTTTAAATCCGTCAGATCCGTCGTTTTTTAGATGTCAACTGACGCAATGGATAAGTTATTTCACAGGATTCCGTTCACAGGAATCCTGTGATTAAAACTGATCTGCCACGTCCGTTACAGCCGCTGTGCATTGATTTTTTTCTTTTTTTTTTTTTTTTTTACGGATCAGTCGTGATCCGTTTGTGTTTGGGACATCCCAGTGGGTGTGCCAAACATGAGTCCAGCACTGGATTTCGTCATGTGACAGATTACGGCGGAATCCAGCACCATAGACAGCCATTACAGCTCTTGACGGATTGTGACGGACACCTGCGTTGTGCATATTTTTTTTTTCTTGCCGCTCCAAAAAACGTTACATGCAGCGTTGCTCCTGCCTGACTGTCAGTCAGTAAACGACTGTTACGTCACGCGGCGGATGCAACGCAAGGCCATTCGTCACAATCCATCGCTAATAGAAGCCTATGGGGAACATACGTATTCCTGCAAAATATTTTGCAGGATACTGTAATTCCTCAAGGTGACAGATTGTGACTGATGCAAAACAACGAAAGTGTGAACATAGCCTTATACGCCGAAAAATGCGGTACAATTTATGCCTCCACCTTCTTGAAAATACTGTGTAAATATCTAGTTTTGCAGGACTACAGATTTCATGAAAGAGATCAGAATGGGGTGAAAAAAAAAAAAAATTGCCCCTTCCTGCACCGCTGCCATGTAAGAATATATAGATAGATAGATAGATATAATAAAATATATATATATATATATATATATATATATATATATATATATATATATATCTATATCTATCTCTCTGCCAAGCAGATGATGGGACAATAATTGTACACGGGGGCCCAGGAGTTTCATTTATGTTATTACTCGATGCCGAGGAAAAAAAATAATTAATATTTGATATAGTAATATATATTTTTTTAATATTATATATGTAAATATAGGGGATGCGGTGTAAATATTGTCCATTTGGGCTGAATTTCGGAAATGTATCCACTCTTGAGATTCTGATCTGTTATACAGCAGATTGCTCCATGGATTATAGCTGGAGATTACTATGCCAGATAATGACTTTTATTCAGTGCTGAATAAACCCGTCCTTCGGTTTCTCGTTGCGTGACGTGTTGTACTCTGATCAAAGAGCATTTACGTCTTTTTGACACTGCACATATTTGTGGGAAATGTCTGGAGCTACGGTTTACAATATGGGGAACATCCTGATGACAATTCAGAGAAAATACTCAAATATCTTAAAGCGATTTTCTGCCCTTAAAACTTTATATATATTAAAATAAAAATAAAAAATGTGTTTAATTGGTGTGCAAAAATGAGTGTGAACAGCCCGACGGTGGGCGTTTGTGGCCCCGTATTATGGATGGAGTGTGCGGAGCATCCCACGCTTCACTAGTGCTGGAGTCGGAGCACTATGGACTTGTGGTCTCTAAAGGTACATGCACATGATCATGACTCGCAGCTGCTTGTACCCACAATCCCCCTATGGAGGACACTTGCAACTCCACAGCAAACAGTTGACATGCTGTGGCTCGAAAAGTCGCACCACAGGTCGGTGTTTGCAGGAATAACTAGCACTGTAAGTATGGGATTTCTAGAAATCGCACCCTCTGTGTGCTTGTACTGTACAACGCAGCATTTTGGCCACAGCTGAACCATGCTGCGTTCAAAACCCTGCGAACACCGATCGTGTGTACGCACCCTTAAGGGGGCTTTACACGCTATGACATCGCTAATGCGAACTCGTTGGGGTCACGGAATTGGTAAAGCACATCCGGCCGCATTAGCGATGCCGTTGCGTGTGACACCGATGAGCGATTTTGCATCGTTGCAAAAACGTGCAAAATCGCTCATCGGTGACATGGGGGTCCATTCTCAAATATCGTTACTGCAGCAGTAACGAGGTTGTTCCTCGTTCCTGCGGCAGCACACATCGCTCCGTGTGACACCGCAGGAACGAGGAAGCTCTCCTTACCTGCCTCCCGGCCGCTATGCGGAAGGAAGGAGGTGGGCGGGATGTTACGTCCCGCTCAGCTCCGCCCCTCCGCTGCTATTGGGCGGCCGCTCAGTGACGTCGCTGTGACGCCGCACGGACCGCCCCCTTAGAAAGGAGGCGGTTCGCCGGTCACAGCGACGTCGCCGGGCAGGTAAGTATGTGTGACGGGTCTGGGCGATGTTGTGCGGCACAGGCAGCGATTTGCTCATGTCGCGCAACAGATGGGGGCGGGTACCCACACTAGCGATATCGGGACCGATATCACAGTGTGTAAAGCCCGCTTAACTCTGGTTCTGGCGGGAGGTCCAGGTGTTGCATCTATAATATGGGGTGCAACCCCCCACCCCATTACGCTCCTGTGATAGCCGCCTGCTCTGTGTGACCATCTCTTTCTAGCGCTAGCCATGAGTGACCTGAATGTTCCCGGATACACTGGTCCTATTGTTTTCTCCCCAGGAAGTAAAAATTATATCTTCTGTGGGATTTAGGTCTTCTTTAACTTTCGGTGATATTTTTGTCCTTTTTAAGAAATCTTGGCGGCTGCTGCAGATCTTTCTGATCAGTCTTGTAGGTTTGCAAGGAAATAAATCACCTTTAAATTTGAAGAAACAAGGAGGCGGACATTGTATTACTGCGCAGTGTTTGTCCTGCAGGTGACGTACGTGTTCAGCTTTGCTTCCTGGTTATAATCTCTTGCTCTTCGACACAATGTTATCTCACATATCCGTGTTCATCCTGAACCTCCTGTTTCATATACAGCGTCTGCGCTGAAGATTAGTAATAAATCAATAGTACAAGATGATATAATATACTGTATGATTACAAAGTTTATTTTCAGAAAAATATACTTATTCCACTTATGAGCCTTTTCTCCTCCCTTTACCTCTGAAATACTGCTAAACTCCGTCTTGGTAAAAGCATGACGATGGACTGCTAAATAACTGAGGGATCGGATTACAGCTGCTTATTGAAATGTATGGCACCAAAATTTTTAGAACAAGAAAATTCTAAGAGAACCGATTGGGTCAAATCTAACACATTTTATTGAAGATTAAAAATGACCGCCAACTGGCAGTATAACTAGAGACATGGCATCACATGTAAAGGTATATTAAAAATCAGGCACAGGTATTCTGCAAAAATATAAAGTGCAATGAATGTTACAGTGCCTTGCGAAAGTATTCGGCCCCCTTGAATTTTTCAACCTTTTCCCACATTTCAGGCTTCAAACATAAAGATAAAAATGTTAATGTTCTGGTGAAGAATCAACAACAAGTGACACAATTGTGAAGGTGAACTCTATTTATTGCTTATTTTAAACTTTTATAAAAAATAAATAACTGAAAATTGGGGTGTGCAATATTATTCATCCTTTTTAAGTTAATACTTTGTAGTGCCCCCTTTTGCTGTCTCTTGGGGTATGTGTCTATCAGTTTTGCACATCGAGAGACTGAAATTCTCGCCCATTCTTCCTTTGTAAACCGCTGGAGCTGAGTGAGGTTGGATGGAGGTGTTTGTGAACAGCAGTTTTCAGCTCTTTCCACAGATTCTCGATTGGGTTCAGGTCTGGACTGTGACTTGGCCATTCTAACACCTGGATACGTTTATTTGTGAACCATTCCATTGTAGATTTTGCTTTATGTTTAGGATCATTGTGTTGTTGGAAAACTAATCTCCGTCCCAGTCTCAGGTCTTTTGCAGACTCCAACAGGTTTTCTTCAAGAATGGTCCTCTATTTGGCTCCATCCTTCTTCCCATCAATTTTAACCATCTTCCCTGTCCCTGCTGAAGAAAAGCAGGCCCAAACCACAATGCTGCCACCACCATGTTTGACAGTGGGGATGGTGTGTTCAGGGGGATAAGCTGTGTTGCTTTTACGCCAAACCTATCGTTTGGCATTCTGCCCAAATAGTTTGATTTTGGTTTCATCTGACCAGAGCACCTTCTTCCACATGTTTGGTGTCTCCAGGTGGCTTGTGGCAAACTGTAAACAACACTTTTTATGGATATCTTTGAGAAATGGCTTTCTTCTTGCCTCTCTTCCATAGAGGCCAGATTTGTGCAGTGTACGACTGATTGTTGTCCTATGGACTGACTCTCCCACCTCAGCTGTAGATCTCTGCAGTTCGTCCAGAGTGATCATGGGCCACTTGGCTGCATCTCTGATCAGTCTTCTCCTTGTTTGAGATGAAAGTTTGGATGGAGGCCGGGTCTTGGTAGATTTGCAGTGGTATGATGCTCCTTCCATTTTAATATGATTGCTTGCACAGTGCTTCTTGGGATGTTTAAATTAGTGGAAATCTTTTTGTAACCAAATCTGGTTTTAAACTTCTCCACAACAATATCATGGACCTGCCTGTTGTGTTCCTTGGTCTTCATGATGCTCTCTGCGCTTTATATTCTGAGACTATCACAGAGCAAGGTGCATTTATACTGAGACTTGATTACTCACAGGGGCTTATATTTATCATCATCAGTCATTTAGGACAACATTGGATCATTCAGAGATCCTCAATCAACTTCTGGAGTGAGTTTGCTGCATTGAAAGTAAAGGGGATGAATAATATTGCACGCCACAATTTTCAGTTTATTTTTTTATAAAAGTTAAAAATAAGCAATAAATATCGTTCACCTTCACAATTGTGTCCACTTGTTGTTGAATCTTCACCATAAAATTTAATTTTTTTTATCTTTACATTTGAAGCCTGAAATGTGGGAAAAGGTTGAAAAATTCAAGGGGGCCGAATACTTTCACAAGGCACTGTATATGTAGGAGGAAAAATATTATATTACTGGAAAGACCAGGAACAATATAGGTACAACACAGTAGAGAAAAGGGGGGTTAGAGCACTAAGGAGTTAAAAAAAGAGCTGACAAGTGAGTCATAGATATGATATAGGTGTGTGTGTGTGTATGTATATGTGTGTGTGTGTGTGTGTATATATGTATGTATATATGTGTATATATATATATATATATATATATATTACTAATGTAGTGATGGCTACAAGTGCATGCACTGGTATATAAAGCAACTATGGTTTTGGTGCATATTACTCTTGTGAGCAAAGCTAATTTCTTTGTCGCTCCTAATTGGGAGACCCAGACAATTGGGTGTATAGCTACTGCCTCCGGAGGCCACACAAAGTATTACACTAAAAGTGTAAAGCCCCTCCCCTTCAGCCTATACACCCCCCGTACTGCTACGGGCTCATCAGTTTTTATGCTTTGTGCGAAGGAGGTCAGACATCCACGCATAGCTCCACAGCTTAGTCAGCAGCAGCTGCTGACTATGTCGGATGGAAGAAAAGAGGGCCCATAACAGGGCCCCCAGCATGCTCCCTTCTCACCCCACTCTTGTCGGCGGTGTTGTTAAGGTTGAGGTATCCATTGCGGGTACGGAGGCTGGAGCCCACATGCTGCTTTCCTTCCCCATCCCTCAATTAGGGCTCTGGGTGAAGTGGGATCCCATCGGTCTCCAGGCACAGGAGACCGTGCTCCATCCACAGCTCCTGAGGACCCTGCTGGATAGGAGCCGAGTATCGTTCAGGGACATGGCCCTGCTACTTGGAGGTACTCTGTGTCCCCGTGGGGACCGCGCACAGCAACACTCCAGCATTGCTGGGTGTGCTAGTGCACCGGGGACAGCAGCGCTGGCTGCATTTGGGCCACTATACACTTCAGCGTCGCTGAGTGTGTTTGTGTCTTTCTTCCCGCCCCCAGCCCTGCCAGTCAGGGGAAGGGCGGGACGCTGTACAGGTCGGCAGCACTGAGGGCTGGAGCATGCTTTGCATACTCCACCCCCCTCACTCTGCACAGTGGGGCACCAGTTCCCGCACTTTTCTGGGTCACGCCCACGGCTCCCTCCTCTCCTCAGGACGCTGGCAGCCATTCCTCTCAGCTCTGCTAACGCTGGAGAGGAGAGACAAGCTCAGGGAGACCCAGGCAGGAATTCTGGTGCCCACACAAACGCTTTGCGCAGGCGGTAATCAGCACCTGTGGTGCTGGCCCCACTAGTGCAGAAGTGTATTTATAGTTTATATGATTATAGTCTATACTTTACACTGTATGGTGCACTGTTGATTTGTTGCTATATACCCTCCTGTATTGCTCAGAGGAGACAACAGCATGTCGTCCACAAATGGCAAGGGTGCCAAAGCACAGACTTACTATGCTGCCTGTGCAGCATGTACGGCTATACTGCCGGCAGGTTCCACTGACCCTCATTGTGTGCAATGCTCGGCCCCTGTGGCACTTTCTCAGCCAGAGCCTCTGCTAAGGGTGGCCCAGGGAGAACCACCTGTTGACACTGTCCAGGTGACAGGGACGGAGTTTGCAGTTTTTACTGAAAGACTTTCTGAGACTATGGCTAAGATATTAGAAGCCTTGCAGTCCAGGCCGGCATCTCAAGCCAGGGGCACTGTGGAATCATTGTCCCCTGGTTCCCCTCAGTGGGAACAGCAATGTCTTCCCGGGGTGTCCCATGGATCCCAGGGTGAGGTCTCTGACACGGACCGCAGCCCCTGACCGACTAAGCGAGCTCGCTGGGAAATCCCCTCGACCTCATCACATTGTTCAGGGTCTCAGAAGATGAAGCGGAGGTAGCTGATCAGGATTCTGATCCTGAGGCCGCTCTCAACCTTGATACTCCTGATGGTGACGCCATAGTGAATGATCTTATCGCGTCCATACATCAAATGTTGGATTTTTCTCCCTCGGCTCCTCCAGTGGAGGAGTCAGCCTCTCAGCAGGAGAAATTCCATTTCAGGTTTCCCAAGCGTACAAGGAGTATGTTTCTGGACCACTCTGACTTCAGAGAGGCAGTCCAGAAACACCGAGCTTGTCCAGATAAGCGTTTTTCCAAGCGCCTTAAGGATACACGTTACCCTTTCCCCCCTGACGTGGTCAAGGGCTGGACTCAGTGTCCCAAGGTGGATCCTCCAATCTCCAGACTGGCGGCTAGATCCATAGTTGCAGTGGAAGATGGAGCTTCACTCAAAGATGCCACTGACAGACAGATGGAGCTCTGGTTGAAATCCATCTATGAAGCTATCGGCGCGTCTTTTGCTCCAGCATTCGCAGCCGTATGGGCACTCCAAGCTATCTCAGCTGGTCAGGCGCAAATTGACGCACTCACACGTACGTCTGCGCCGCAAGTGGCGTCCATAACCTCTCAAACGTCGGCATTTGCGTCCTACGCTATTAATGCTGTCCTGGACTCTGCGACCCGTACGGCGGTTGCAGCCGTCAATTCAGTGGCAATACGCAGGGCCTTGTGGCTGCGGGAATGGAAGGCAGATTCGGCTTCCAAAAAGTGCTTAACTGGATTGCCATTTTCTGGCGACCGTTTGTTTGGTGAGAGATTGGATGAAATCATCAAACAATCCAAGGGAAAGGAAACATCCTTACCCCAGGCCAAACCAAAAACACCCCAACAGAGGAGGGGACAGTCGAGGTTTCGGTCCTTTCGGGGTACGGGCAGGTCCCAATTCTCCTCGTCCAAAAGGCCTCAGAAGGATCAGAGGAACTCCGACGCATGGTGGTCTAAATCACGCCCTAAAAAGACCGCCGGAGGTGCCGCTACCAAGGCGGCTTCCTCATGACTTACGGCCTCCTCACACCGCATCCTCGGTCGGTGGCAGGCTCTCCCGCTTTTGCGACACCTGGCTGCCACAAGTAAAAGACCGTTGGGTGAGAGACATTTTGTCTCACGGTTACAGGATAGAGTTCAGCTCTCGTCCTCCGACTCGATTCTTCAGAACATCTCCGCCTCCCGAGCGAGCCGAGGCTCTTCTGCAGGCAGTGGGCATTCTGAAGGCAGAAGGAGTGGTGGTCCCGGTTCCTCTTCAGCAACAGGGTCACGGTTTCTACTCCAACCTGTTTGTGGTTCCAAAGAAGGACGGGTCCTTCCGTCCTGTTTTGGACCTAAAACTGCTCAACAAACACGTAAGGACCAGCCGGTTCCGGATGGAATCCCTCCGCTCCGTCATCGCCTCAATGTCCCAAGGAGATTTCCTAGCATCGATCGATATCAAGGATGCTTATCTCCACGTACCAATTGCTCCAGAGCATCAGCGCTTCTTGTGCTTCGCCATAGGAGACGAACACCTTCAGTTCGCGGCACTGCCGTTCGGCCTGGCGACAGCCCCAAGGGTTTTCACCAAGGTCATGGCTACAGTAGTTGCGGTCCTCCACTCTCAGGGTCACTCAGTGATACCTTACTTAGACGATCTGCTGGTCAAGGCACCCTCTCAAGAGGCATGCCAACACAGCCTCAACGTTACTCTGGAGATTCTCCAGAGTTTCGGGTGGATCATCAATTTTCCAAAGTCAAATCTGACACCGGTCCAATCACTGACATATCTTGGCATGGAGTTTCATACTCTTCCAGCGATAGTGAAGCTTCCGCTGGACAAACAGCGTTCACTACAGACAGGGGTACAATCTCTCCTTCAAGGTCGGTCACACCCCTTGAGGCGCCTCATGCACTTCCTGGGGAAGATGGTGGCAGCAATGGAAGCAGTTCCTTTCGCGCAGTTTCACCTGCGTCCTCTTCAATGGGACATCCTACGCAAGTGGGACAGGAGGCCGACGTCCCTAGACAGGAACGTCTCCCTCTCTCAAGCAACCAAAGCTTCCCTTCGGTGGTGGCTTCTTCCCACCTCATTATCGAAAGGAAAATCCTTCCTACCCCCATCCTGGGCGGTGGTCACGACGGACGCGAGCCTGTCAGGGTGGGGAGCAGTTTTTCTCCACCACAGGGCTCAGGGTACGTGGACTCAGCAAGAGTCCTCACTTCAGATCAATGTTCTGGAGATCAGGGCAGTGTATCTTGCCCTAAAAGCGTTCCAGCAGTGGCTGGAAGGCAAGCAGATCCGAATTCAGTCGGACAACTCCACAGCGGTGGCTTACATCAACCACCAAGGTGGGACACGCAGTCGGCAAGCCTTCCAGGAAGTCCGGAGGATTCTGCTGTGGGTGGAAGCCACAGCATCCACCATATCCGCAGTTCACATCCCGGGCGTAGAAAACTGGGAAGCAGACTTTCTCAGTCGCCAGGGCATGGACGCAGGGGAATGGTCCCTTCACCCGGACGTGTTTCAGGAGATCTGTTGCCGCTGGGGGATGCCGGACGTCGACCTAATGGCGTCACGGCACAACAACAAGGTCCCAACATTCATGGCTCGATCTCAAGATCACAGAGCTCTGGCGGCAGACGCCTTAGTTCAGGATTGGTCGCAGTTTCAGCTTCCTTATGTGTTTCCTCCTCTGGCTCTGTTGCCCAGAGTGTTACGCAAGATAAGGGCCGACTGCCGCCGCGCCATCCTCGTCGCTCCAGACTGGCCGAGGAGGTCGTGGTACCCGGATCTGTGGCATCTCACGGTCGGCCAACCGTGGGCACTGCCAGACCGACCAGATTTGCTATCTCAAGGGCCGTTTTTCCATCTGAATTCTGCGGCCCTCAACCTGACTGTGTGGCCATTGAGTCCTGGATCCTAGCGTCTTCAGGATTATTTCAAGAGGTCATTGCCACTATGAGACAGGCTAGGAAACCAACGTCCGCCAAGATTTCCTCCCTAAGGTGGTATCCCCTTTTCATCTCAATCAGGACATCTCCTTACCCTCGTTTTGTCCTCATCCAGTTCACCAATGTGAAAAGGATTTGCACTTGTTAGATCTGGTGAGAGCACTCAGACTCTACATTTCTCGTACGGCGCCCCTGCGCCGCTCCGATGCACTCTTTGTCCTTGTCGCTGGCCAGCGTAAAGGGACACAAGCTTCCAAATCAACCCTGGCTCGGTGGATCAAGGAACCAATTCTCGAAGCTTACCGTTCCTCGGGGCTTCCGGTTCCCTCAGGACTGAAGGCCCATTCTACCAGGGCCGTGGGAGCGTCCTGGGCCTTGCGACACCAGGCTACGGCTCAGCAGGTGTGTCAGGCAGCTACCTGGTCGAGCCTGCACACTTTCACGAAACACTATCAGGTGCATACCTATGCTTCGGCAGATGCCAGCCTAGGTAGGCGAGTCCTTCAGGCGGCAGTTGCCCACCTGTAGGACGGAGCCGTTACGGCTCTATTATGAGGTATTATTTACCCACCCAGGGACTGCTTTTGGACGTCCCAATTGTCTGGGTCTCCCAATTAGGAGCGACAAAGAAGAAGGGAATTTTGTTTACTTACCGTAAATTCCTTTTCTTCTAGCTCCAATTGGGAGACCCAGCACCCGCCCCTGTTTTTGTATACACATGTTGTTCATGTTAAATGGTTTCAGTTCTCCGATATTCCTTCGGATTGAATTTACTTTAAACCAGTTTATAATTTTTTCCTCCTTCTGGCTTTTGCACCAAAACTGATGAGCCCGTAGCAGTACGGGGGGTGTATAGGCTGAAGGGGAGGGGCTTTACACTTTTAGTGTAATACTTTGTGTGGCCTCCGGAGGCAGTAGCTATACACCCAATTGTCTGGGTCTCCCAATTGGAGCTAGAAGAAAAGGAATTTACGGTAAGTAAACAAAATTCCCTTCATTGTGAGGGATCATACATGGTGGAGAGAAAGAACCATAATGCAAAAGTAGCATGGGTACTTAAACTGCAGCATGTGCTGTTCACAGAAAGTCAAGTATACAAAAGAGCCTCTTAGATATAAATATAGAAAAGAGCTTTACCTGAGCAGAGTGGGACCTGCACATACATATGACGCCAACCCCAATGCGCGCGTTTCGGCGTCCTTTTCGTCGGGTGGAGGGGGGGGGGGCGGGGGTTGGGTCAAAATTTTATTATTGAAATGTATGGAGAGGGGAGGAAGACTGACACACAATGACAGTGCTGCTACTTTCTTTGGCGCTCCATTGGGAGACCCAGACAATTGGGTGTATAGCTACTGCCTCCGGAGGCCACACAAAGCATTACACTCAAAAGTGTAAGGCCCCTCCCCTTCTGCCTATACACCCCCCGTGGGATCACGGTTCCTCAGTTTTCAAGCTTTGTGCGAAGGAGGTCAGACATCCACGCATAGCTCCACTGTTTAGTCAGCAGCAGCTGCTGACTATGTCGGATGGAAGAAAAGAGGGCCCATACTTGGGCCCCCAGCATGCTCCCTTCTCACCCCACTTTGTGTCGGCGGTGTTTGTTAAGGTTGAGGTACCCATTGCGGGTACAGAGGCTGGAGCCCACATGCTGCATCCTTCCCCATCCCCCTTTGGGCTCTGGGTGAAGTGGGATTTACCGGTCTCCAGGCACAGAGACCGTGCTCCGTCCACAGCCCCTGGGGAATCTGCTGGATATGGAGCGGAGTATCGTCAGGGACAGGGCCCTGCTACACCAAGGTACTCTGTGTCCCCGTACAGACCGCGCACACACTGCAGCATTGCTGGGTGTGTTAGTGCGCCGGGGACAATAGCGCTGCTGCGCTTGTGCCACACTTCCACAGCTTGCTGAGGGAGTTTATGTGTGGGGAACTGCCGTGCCGGCCCCTGCTGGCAGTTTTTACTGCGACGCGGCTGGGACTTGTGGTGCGCCGGGGACTTCCGCGCTGGCAGTGCATATTTGTCGGCCGCGCTTTTTACTAGAGTCCCCGGCTTTTGCGGCCTAGTTCCGTTTCGTTCCCGCCCCCAGGCCTGCCAGTCAGGGGAAGGGCGGGACGCTATGCAGAACGTCAGCGCTGAGGGCTGGAATCTGCCTTACATACTCCAGCCCTCACATTGAGCTCAGTGGGAAGCCAGTTTCCCGCACTTTGTCTGAGGCACGCCCACGGTCCGCCCCTCTTCACAGAACGCCGGCAGCCATTCCTGATGTGCAGGCTGAGCTGGAAAGGGGAGACAAGTTCTGGGAGACCCAGGCACGGGATTCTGGCGACTACAACCCGCTTTTAGCGGGCGGTAAGCGGCACCTCCGGTGCTGACCCCACTAGTGACGAAGTGTTCAACTGTATTTTTATGCTTGCATGCTATACATTGCACTAAAAGTCGCTGGTGATTCTTGGCTATATACCCTCCTGGATTACTCTGTGGAGAATACAGCATGTCGTCCGCAAAAAACAGGGGTGCCAAGGCACAGGCTTTTTATGCTGCTTGCACCGCTTGTGAGGCTGTTCTACCGGCAGGTTCCACTGACCCCCCATTGTGTGCAGTGTTCGGTCCCTGTGCCCCCTGCTCGGCCGGGGCCCCTGCTGGAGGTGTCCCAGAGAGATCCACCTGTGAATACTGTCCAGGTGACGGGGACAGAGTTTGCAATTTTTGCGGATAGATTATCTGTGACTATGTCTCAGATTCTAGAGACTTTGCAGTCTAGACCAGTAACTCAGACCATGGGCACTGTTGATTCATTGCTCCCTGGCCCCCCTCAGTTGGAACAGCTCCGGGCTCCGGGGGTGTTCCACGCATCCCAGGGTGATGGCTCTGACACGGACGACAGTCCCAGACAGCCTAAGCGAGCTCGCTATGAGCGGCCCTCTACTTCATCTCACTGGTCAGGGTCTCAGCAGGAGGATTCTCTGGGTGATGAGCCGGAGGTAGCTGATCAGGATTCTGATCCTGAGACCGCTCTCAATCTGGATACTCCTGATGGTGACGCCATAGTGAATGATCTTATAGCGTCCATCAATAGAATGTTGGATATTTCTCCCCCAGCTCCTCAAGTGGAGGAGTCAGCTTCACAGCAGGAGAAATTCCATTTCAGGTATCCCAAGCATAAATTAAGTACTTTTCTGGACCATTCTGACTTTAGAGAGTCAGTCCAGAAAAACCACGCTTATCCAGATAAGCGTTTCTCCAACCGGCTTAAGGATACACGTTATCCCTTTCCTCCTGACGTGGTCAAGAGCTGGACCCAGTGTCCCAAGGTGGATCCCCCTATCTCCAGACTTGCGGCTAGATCCATAGTTGCAGTGGAGGATGGGGCTGCACTTAAAGATGCCACTGACAGACAGATGGAGCTCTGGTTGAAATCCATCTATGAAGCTATCGGCGCGTCGTTTGCTCCTGCATTCGCAGCTGTATGGGCACTCCAAGCTATTTCAGCTGGTCTTGCACAGATTGACACGGTCACACGTACATCTGTTCCGCAGGTGGCATCCTTAACCTCTCAAATGTCTGCATTTGCGTCTTACGCGATTAATGCTGTCCTGGACTCTACGAGCCGTACGGCAGTGGCATCTGCCAACTCCGTGGTTTTACGCAGAGCCTTGTGGTTAAGGGAATGGAAAGCAGATTCTGCTTCCAAGAAATGTTTAACCAGTTTGCCATTTTCTGGTGACCGGCTGTTTGGTGAGCGCTTGGATGAAATCATTAAACAGTCCAAGGGTAAGGATTCATCCTTACCTCAGCCCAGACAAAACAAACCCCAACAGAGGAGGGGACAGTCGGGGTTTCGGTCCTTTCGAGGCTCGGGCAGGTCCCAATTCTCCTCGTCCAAAAGGACTCAAAAAGATCAGAGGAGTTCAGATTCTTGGCGGGCTCAGTCACGCCCAAAAAAGACAGCCGGAAGACCCGCTACCAAGGCGGCTTCCTCATGACTTCCGGCCTCTTCCCTCCGCATCCTCGGTCGGTGGCAGGCTCTCCCGCTTTGGCGACATTTGGCTGCCACAGGTCCAAGACCGTTGGGTGCGAGACATTCTGTCTCACGGGTACAGGATAGAGTTCAGTTCTCGTCCTCCAACTCGATTCTTCAGAACGTCTCCGCCTCCCGACCGAGCCGATGCTCTCCTGCAGGCGGTGTGCTCTCTAAAGGCGGAAGGAGTGGTGATCCCTGTTCCTCTTCAAGAGCAAGGTCACGGTTTTTACTCCAATTTGTTTGTGGTACCAAAAAAGGACGGATCCTTCCGTCCCGTTCTGGACCTAAAACTTCTCAACAACCACGTGAGAACCAGACGGTTCCGGATGGAATCCCTCCGATCCGTCATCGCCGCAATGTCTCAAGGAGATTTCCTAGCATCAATAGACATCAAGGATGCTTATCTCCACGTACCGATTGCACCAGAGCATCAGCGTTTTCTACGCTTCGTTATAGGAGACGAACACCTTCAGTTCGTAGCCCTGCCCTTTGGTCTGGCGACAGCCCCACGGGTCTTCACCAAAGTCATGGCAGCTGTAGTTGCAGTCCTACACTCTCAGGGACACTCCGTGATCCCTTACTTGGACGATCTGCTGGTCAAGGCGCCTTCTCAAGAGGCATGCCAACACAGCCTGAACGTGGCGCTGGAGACCCTCCAGGGTTTCGGGTGGATCATCAACTTTTCCAAGTCAAATCTAACCCCGACCCAGTCGATAACATATCTTGGCATGGAGTTTCATACTCTCTCAGCGATAGTGAAGCTTCCGCTGGACAAACAGCGTTCACTACAGACAGGGGTGCAATCTCTCCTTCAGGGCCAGTCGCACCCCTTGAGACGCCTCATGCACTTCCTAGGGAAGATGGTGGCAGCAATAGAGGCAGTCCCTTTCGCGCAGTTTCATCTGCGTTCACTACAATGGGACATTCTCCGCCAATGGGACGGGAGGTCGAAGTCCCTCGACAGCAACGTCTCTCTCTCTCAGGCGGCCAAGGATTCTCTTCGATGGTGGCTGCTTCCCACCTCATTGTCGAAAGGGAAATCCTTCCTACCCCCATCTTGGGCGGTAGTGACGACAGATGCGAGTCTGTCAGGGTGGGGAGCAGTCTTTCTCCACCACAGGGCTCAAGGTACGTGGACTCAGCAAGAGTCCACTCTTCAGATCAACGTTCTGGAGATCAGAGCAGTTTATCTTGCCCTACAAGCCTTCCAGCAGTGGCTGGAAGGCAAGCAGATCCGAATTCAGTCGGACAACTCCACAGCGGTGGCATACATCAACCACCAAGGAGGAACTCGCAGTCGGCAAGCCTTCCAGGAAGTCCGGCGGATTCTGACGTGGGTGGAAGACACGGCTTCCACCATATCCGCAGTTCACATCCCAGGCGTGGACAACTGGGAAGCAGACTTCCTCAGTCGCCAGGGTATGGACGCAGGGGAATGGTCTCTTCACCCGGACGTGTTTCAGGAGATCTGTCGCCGCTGGGGGATGCCGGACGTCGACCTAATGGCGTCTCGGCACAACAACAAGGTCCCACTTTTCATGGCACGGTCTCACGATCACCGAGCTCTGGCGGCTGACGCCTTAGTTCAAGATTGGTCGCAGTTCCAGCTTCCTTATGTGTTTCCACCTCTGGCTCTGTTGCCCAGAGTGCTGCGCAAGATCAGGTCCGACTGCCGCCGCGCCATCCTCGTCGCTCCAGACTGGCCAAGGAGGTCGTGGTACCCGGATCTGTGGCACCTCGCGGTAGGCCAACCGTGGGCACTACCAGACCGACCAGACTTGCTGTCTCAAGGGCCGTTTTTCCATCAGAATTCTGCGGCCCTGAACCTGACTGTGTGGCCATTGAGTCCTGGATCCTAGCGGGTTCAGGATTGTCTCAAGAGGTCATTGCCACCATGAGACAGGCCAGAAAACCTTCCTCCGCCAAGATATACCACAGGACGTGGAAAATATTCTTGTCTTGGTGCTCTGCTCAGGGAGTCTCTCCCTGGCCATTTAGATTGCCTACTTTTCTTTCCTTCCTGCAATCCGGGTTGGAAAAAGGTTTGTCGCTCAGCTCCCTCAAGGGGCAAGTCTCAGCGCTATCGGTATTTTTTCAGAAGCGCCTAGCACGACTTCCTCAGGTGCGCACGTTCCTGCAAGGGGTCTGTCATATCGTCCCTCCTTACAAGCGGCCGTTAGAGCCCTGGGATCTGAATAGGGTTCTAATTGCTCTCCAGAAGCCGCCTTTCGAGCCTATGAGGGATGTTTCCCTTTCTCGCCTTTCACAGAAAGTGACCTTTCTAGTAGCGGTCACGTCTCTTCGACGAGTGTCCGAGCTAGCAGCGCTGTCATGCAAATCTCCCTTCCTGGTGATTCACCAGGACAAGGTGGTTTTGCGCCCTATTCCGGAGTTTCTCCCTAAGGTGGTATCCCCGTTTCATCTTAATCAGGATATCTCCTCGCCTTCCTTGTGCCCTCGTCCAGTTCATCAATGTGAAAAGGATTTGCATTTGTTGGATCTCGTGAGAGCACTCAGGATCTACATTTCCCGCACGGCGCCCCTGCGCCGCTCGGATGCACTCTTTGTCCTTGTCGCTGGTCAGCGCAAAGGGTCGCAAGCTTCCAAATCCACCCTGGCTCGGTGGATCAAGGAACCAATTCTTGAAGCCTACCGTTCTGCTGGGCTTCCGGTTCCCTCAGGGCTGAAGGCCCATTCTACCAGAGCCGTGGGTGCGTCCTGGGCATTACGACACCAGGCTACGGCTCAGCAGGTGTGCCAGGCGGCTACATGGTCGAGTCTGCACACTTTTACCAAACACTATCAAGTGCATACCTACGCTTCGGCGGACGCCAGCCTAGGTAGACAAGTCCTTCAGGCGGCGACTGCCCACCTGTAGGGTAGGGCTGTTTTTACGGTCCTATCACGAGGGGTTATTATACCCACCCAGGGACTGCTTTTGGACGTCCCAATTGTCTGGGTCTCCCAATGGAGCGCCAAAGAAGAAGGGAATTTTGTTTACTTACCGTAAATTCCTTTTCTTCTAGCTCCAATTGGGAGACCCAGCACCCGCCCTGTTTGCTTAGGGATTTTTGTTTTTTCGGGTACACATGTTGTTCATGTTGAATGGTTTCGGTTCTCCGATGTTCCTTCGGATTGAATTTGTTCTTAAACCAGTTATTGGCTTTCCTCCTTCTTGCTTTGGCACTAAAACTGAGGAACCGTGATCCCACGGGGGGTGTATAGGCAGAAGGGGAGGTGCCTTACACTTTTAAGTGTAATGCTTTGTGTGGCCTCCGGAGGCAGTAGCTATACACCCAATTGTCTGGGTCTCCCAATTGGAGCTAGAAGAAAAGGAATTTACGGTAAGTAAACAAAATTCCCTTCTTCTAGTACATGTTTTATCTCACCCAGAGCTGGAGTCACAGCTACACTGCTCAGTCCTGCAATATAATGGAGCCAGGACAGCAGGAATCCCTCATGCCTGTGTGCTGTGTATGGGAGACTGCATGGTGACGAGTCTACACCCTCTATCACTAATTAAAGCCTCCAAAGGGGTAAACCTGGTGCCATATAATGCACAAAGTGTTACTCGTGCACAGAACAGTTGCCTGAAATGAATGGCACGCTCTGCACTGGCTGCTCCGTGCCCCAGAACACCTCCCATGATCACGGCCATGCTGTATCGAGTGCCTATTTAACTTCCCTTAATTTGTTTGTATGAGGGCACAATTATTTTGTATTATGATGGGACTTTTTTGTGTTTTAGACTGAAGGAGTCCGAGTGTCCGTGAAGGTGCTGTCTGACCAAAAAGGACCCCCGCTGCTCTTTGTTGTCCGGCAGAAGGAGGCTGTCGTGTCTTTCCAAGTACCACTGACTCTCAGGGGCTTGTAAGTGGCCACCGTTCTTCTTGGTGATCCCTGTATCTGTCCACGTTCTACACTCTTTACTGTAGCTTCATATTTACTCTTATGTTTAGAAATGTTTGTTTTCCGCAGGTACCAGCGCAATTACCAATATCAGGATGTCGGACGCACGCTGTGCCAACCGCCCACTCGGGCAGAGTCTAAGACAGAGTCCTTCTTCGTGGACGTTTCTACTTTGTCGGAGAAGAACGCGACCTACTTCCTGCGCGTCACACACGTCGATAGCTTTGTGTTGCGGTGAGGCTTTGGGTCAGGCTTATGTTTTGTTTTGGTTTTTTTTTTGTTTGTTTTGTTTGTTTTTTTACAGGTCACATCTGTGTCTGTGCACACTTCATGAGGCTTAATTTTATTTATTTTCTATATAGGACTGAAGAACTGTTCAGTTTTAATGCAACGCCCGCTCAGCCTCAGGTATGTGACGGGGGACGAGTCCATGGGGGCAGCAAGGTTCATGTGTGTCTTGGTATACTTAAATAAAAAAATCTTTATTTTTATATAGTGCTAACATATATTCCGCAGTGCTTTACATACATCAGGACCACTGTCCCTATTGGGGCTCACAATCTATACAATTTACATTCCCTATCTGTATGTCTTTGGAGTGTGGGAGGAACCCGGAGTACCTGGAGGAAACAAACACAAACACTGGGAGAACATACAAACTCCTTGCCATGATAATCCACGTTAGGCTATCTGTGTAACTCTATCATTAATCTGCACCCATCTATCCTAATTGACAGCTCCTCAGTGTCCCTCCTCCCTGCTGTTTCTGAATCTTCGGCCACCTAGCCTGATATCTCATTTGTGTTCCTGTTGCTCAATCTCTGCCCACTTGACTTGATTGACAGCTCATGAAGGTCTTCCCTCTCTGCTGCCCATCCTCCCACCTAATCTGATTATCAGCTGCTCAGTTTTCCTGCTGATGCTGAGATCTCACACTGCTCAATACAAGCTGCAGCAGTCAGTCTGAATGGACAGAGACTGATTACACTTGAATTCATGAGCTGTTGTTTTTTAACTCTATAGCTTGACTCCTTGTTAATATCTGAATTATACAGCTAATCTGACATGGATTTCATAGTAAATACAACAGCCTGATCAGGTCCAAGTGATCTGTTTAAAGGGAACCTGTCAGGTCCAATATGCACCCAGATCCACGAGCAGTTCTGGGTGCATATTACTAATCCCTGCCTAACTGTCCTAGCATTTAGTAGGATACATAAAGAGCTCTAGAAAAAGTATTTCTAAAGATCCTTTATGATATGCTAATGAGTGCAGGGACTAGTCACAAAGGAGTTATTTCCTCGACTAGTCCGCCCTCTTACTACGCTCCTGTGGGCATGCTATTCATTGCCCGGCATAATCAGCGGTGACGCGCGTACCTGTGTCCGTTGTCACCGCCTCTGACGCCGGGTTTAGGGTCAGTGCTCACGATCAGAAGTCCCGACACGTCCGGTTATGCACACTATGAAGCCGGGTGTACACGTCCTGGCTTCAGAGGTCTAGTGTGCCTGACTGGAAGTGTCGGGACTTCTGATCATGCGCACTTAACCTAAACCCGGCATTCTGAAGCTGTGACAACGCACACAGGTACTCACATCACCGCTGATGACTTTAAGCAATGTTCATCGAATAGCATGTTGGCACGCCCCTCTGGCCGTGCTAAGAGGGCAGACTAGTTAGGGGAACTAACCCTCTTGCGATTAGTCCCTGTGCTCATTAGCATATCATAAAGGATCTCTAGAAATACTTTTTCTAAAGATCTTTTTATCTATGTTAGTGTGTATAGGGACAGTTAGGCAGGGATTAGCAATATACACCCAGAACTGCTCGTGGTCCTGGGTGTATATTGCAGCTGACAGGTTCCCTTTAATAATGTATGCAGTTTATACTGATATCTGGTGACTGATGCACGGCTATCAGTGCAATGTCCCTGAAGTATGATTTGTTTCTTTTTGAGGAAGTGGACAATCCCTTGAATTTCCATATTATGAAGATATTAACTAAGGGTGTCTTGCTTGTCACCGCCCTCCAAGCTGAGAATTTTTTATTAAGAAATGTCTGAATAACAATGTTGGATATCCTGTGTCAGTAAAGCTAAGTTCACACACTGCGTTTTTTTTTGACGCTGCGTTTTTGGCCGCTAAAAACGCACAAAAACGCACCCGCGTAAAAAAGCGGCAAAAAACGCATGCATTTTTACCGCGATTTGGTGCGTTTTTGGCTGCGTTTTGCTGCGTTTTTGATCTCTGCATTTTTCCAATGCATTGCATGGGGGGAAAACGCAGAAAAACGCAGGAAAGAATTGACATGTCCATTTTTTTTTTTTTTTTTTTTAAGCTCAAAAACGCAGCTTAAAAAAACAGTTGTGTGCGGACAGCAAAATTGAAAACTCATAGACTTTGCTGGGAAAGCAAAGTCATGCAGTTTTGAGGCCAAAAACGCACCCCAAAAACGCCGCGAAAAACGCACTGTGCGCACATAGCCTAAGTCAGCTGTTTGGTGGCAGCTGCACCCCTCGGTAATCGCCCATGCAAGCTGCATTATGAAGGGGTTTATGACACAAATAAAGTTAAGTGACGCATATGAACGGTAATGTGCATGTGTGACCACTGCTCTCATAGACAGAGTGGTGCAGTGATCACGTGCACTACCGGCGCATTTACACCAGGAATGCAGGACCCCCAAGATGTAGCGGCCGAATTCTGACCTCCACACTGGCACGTCAGACTTTACAAAAAGTAATCGAGAAGAGAACGTCATACTGAACCCGCCTCGTAATAAAATCTCCACGTCGCGGGCACGGTGTCAGATGACTTAGGAAGTTTTAATGAGCTTTTTATGCTTTTTCCAGCGGTCTTTGACCTTCTTGTTGGGTTTTTATTGACCTTTTTGTTTGTGCCTGCCAAGGTTTACGTGATAGATTCATAGTTAGTTTCAAAATGACGACTACTACTCGATTATTCTCCCGATAAAGATGTTTCTAAATGTGTTCATTTCACCCTTTAATCCCCGAATATCTGATCGAATCCACTCTTTCTATATCAAATGGAAATCGGAGCCGAGGGGACGTCCTACACCTGCTATCGGCTTCTAAACCCGGCCGCTTGCCCTCTGATTAATGTTGATGACGTCCTCTGTTCGGCGCATTTGCATCTAGTAGAATCCACCTGCCTTAGGCGGGCTTCACATCAGCGGTATTCTGCCACAATGCCGGATCCGCCACAAATGCTTTTCACTTCAATGCATTTCCTATGGACTCGCAGCAAGTTCCGGTCACATGCGGTTGTGTATAATGCACACAACCGCATGTGCTGTCATTTTGATACAATCCCTTTTTTCTTCACAGCAGAGCTCAGAATGCTGAGCTCTGTATAAGCGCGCCCACATCACTGATTGGACAGCTTTCTGTATACACTGCATAGGCAGAACGTTGACAATCAAAAGTGGGAGTGTGGTTGGACCAAGAGGCAGTTGACACTTAGTCCTGTAGTGATGATCTCCTTCCGATTAAAACACTGATTATACTGAAACAAAAATATAACCCAGTAAGGCGGCACTCACATCAGCAGTATTTTGCCGCAAAGCCGGATCCGGCACAAATGCGTTTCAGTTCCATTAATTTCCAATAGAATCGCGGCAAGATGCGGTCACATGCAGTTGCATGCGCCATACACAACAGCATGTGACCGCATCTTGCTGCGATTCCATTGGAAATGAATGGAACTGAAACGCATTTGTGATAGATCCGGCATTGCGGCAGAATACTGCTGATGTGAAGCCCGCCTTATGAGCCCACAAGTCAAGCCATTTAGAAGGGGACACAAAAGACTTTCCCTTTTCAAGACACTACTGCTTAAAGGGAATGGGATGTTTCTGAGACTTGGCATTGCCCGACGTTCCGTCCTCGAACACAACCACTCTCCTATAAATGCCAGGAGCAGAAGTGATGGAGGCATGGAGTTATCCGGTTACCTTTTCTTGGTTGTTTTGGAGTCCCAGAAGTGAGACCCCCATGAACCGCTCGTTGATGACGTTATCCTAAGTGTAGGACGTTATTGTCAAATGCCAGAAATCCTGTTAAGTCCCTGGTCCATTGGAGGCTTAGTTATATGGATCTTCCTGATTATTTCGTACGTTGTGAAGATGTGGTGTCTGTACGAAGTTAGAGCACGGAAGCCGAGCAAGCAATGTCCTCTCTTATTCTGTACTTTTATACCGGGATTATTGTCTCTTTGCAGTACTTTAAATACGGTTTTCCACCGGAGGTTGACTCGGTGATTGTGAAAGTCAAGTCTCCTTCTGCATTTCCTTGCTCTGTCATTTCAATACAAGACATTCAGGTATGTACGCTGGAAATATCACACCGACGTTCAGAATTAACTCCACTACAGACTTGGATTTTGCATAATTTATGTGGAAATAAAGATTTGCATGATGTCTTATTCTTGGGTGTAATTTTTAAATTGCTTTACAGACCACGACTAAAAGGGAATCTGTTACCCTTTTGAGTGTTTTTAACTATTAATATGGGCATGGAGGTGAAATTAGTCATACCTGTATGCCTCCTGGAAGATGGGTCATTTTGGAAAAATCTTTTTTAGATCTCCCATCTTCCAGGCTATGGGGCGTGTGCTGCCTGGAAGATAAGCCAGCCTCCGGCCTTCAATATACCGTAACAAAATTTCTCACATATCCCATTTTCTAGGCTATGGGGCATGTGCTGTCAGGAAAATGAGCCAGCTTCTGGTCTTCATTAGACCGCATTCTTCCTCCCCTTCTCTTTAGAGTCCTTGTGATGTCAGGTGCACAGCCAGAAATCCCGCGCCTGAGTGTTCTGCCTGCCGTCATTCCCCCTGCACTGTGAAGTTGCAGTGACTTTGCGGCGCCTGCGTACATCAAAATTGAAGAATGCCCAGAGAAGGATGCCGTCTTCAATTTTGCTGTGTGCCGGGGAAGAATCCTGTATAATGAAGACTGGCTGCCGGTTTATCTTCCAAACAGCGCACACCCCATAGCCTGGGAGATAGGAGATATAAAAGAATTTTCCAAAATCTCCTTTCTCCCAGGCTATGGGGCGTGCGCTGCCTGGAAGATAAGCCGGCCACCAGTCTTCATTGTACAGAATTCTTCCTCCCCTTTCTCGTCAGGGTCCCTGTGACATCAGGTGCATGGCCAGAAATCGCACGCCTGCACATTCTGCCTGCCGTCGTTCTCCCTGCACTGAGGCGTAGCAGTGACTTTGCAGCACCTGCGCCTAGCAAAATTGAAGACTTCCCACACAAGGGCACAGTCTTCACATTTGCTGTGCGCAGGTGCTGGGGAACCATATTGTATAATGAAGACTGGAAGCTGGCTTATCTTCCGGGCAGTGAACACCCCATAGCCTGGAAGATAGAAGATCTAAAAGGATTTTTCCAAAGTGACCCCACATCCAGGAGGTATACAGGTATTGCTAATTTCACCTGTATGTCGATATTGGTAACTAAAAAAACTCAAAAGGGTGACAGATACCCTTTAATATCTTTTATATTATTATTATTATTATTATTTTTATATTTGGATAGTGTTTCCTTAACTTGAGTTAATGGGTCCAAATGTGTCTGGATCTGCTGATTTGAGGGAACAGTTGGTCTAGTGTGGATTAATCTGGGGTGGTAGGGGGGGGGAAGATGAGGATCAGGCAGTTGGTGATGATTCACTTGATCATTTTGATCTGTAGGAAAAGAAATCTCTGCCAGTCCCATAGAGAAAATGAACGCTCTCCTGAGGCGAGTGTTCGCGTCTTTGGTTGAGTTATATGGTTGTCGGTAGAATGACCATCCTCTTTTTGGTTGGGGGGCAGTTTTAAATGACACTTGTTTTTGGCTTACAGCTATTTCTTCGGCGCTCTATTGGGAGACCCAGACGATTGGGTGTATAGCTACTGCCTCCGGAGGCCACACAAAGCATTACACTAAAAAGTGTAAGGCCCCTCCCCTTCTGGCTATACACCCCCAGTGGGATCACTGGCTCACCAGTTTTCTGCTTTGTGCGAAGGAGGTCAGACATCCACGCATAGCTCCACTGTTTAGTCAGCAGTAGCTGCTGACTATATCGGATGGAAGAAAAGAGGGCCCATATAGGGTCCCCAGCATGCTCCCTTCTCACCACACTTGCGGTTTGTAAGGTTGAGGTACCTATTGCTGGTACGGAGGCTGGAGCCCACATGCTGTTTTCCTTCCCCATCCCCCTGAGGGGCTCTGAGGAAGTGGGATCTTACCGGCCCCAAAGCCCTGAGGCCGGGCTCCATCCACAGACCCATTGAACCTGCTGGATACGGAGCTGGGTACCCTTCAGGGACATGGCCCTGCACCATTCAGGTACTCTGTGTCCCCGTACACTCAGGCACAGCACACTCCAGACTTGCTGGGTGTGCTAGTGCGCCGGGGACAGTAAAGGGTTACAGTCACTGCAGCCTAGCTGAGTGACTTTATGTATTGGGAACTACTGCGCCGGACGCTCCGGGAGCGGCGGCGCGGCTGGGACTTGTAGTGCGCCGGGGACTTAGCGCCGACCGCGCTTTTACGGCGGCGGCGCTTATAAATCCAGTCCCCGGCTTTTGCGGCCTAGCTCCGCTTCGTTCCCGCACCCACCCTGTCAATCAGGGTAGGGGAGAGACGCTGTACAATCGGCAGCGCCGAGGGCTGGAGCCTTATTTACATGCTCCAGCCCTCTCACTGGACACTGTGGGACGCCGGTTTCCCGCTCTGACTTGGGGCACGCCCACGGCCCTCCCCTACTCACACGAGCTGGAGAAGGACGCCGGCGGCCATTCCTGCAGGCCGAGCTGAGAGAACGGACTCTGGGCAACCAGGCACAGGACTGGGGCGACCACACACCCGCGTATAGGCGGGCGGTAAGCGGCACCTGAAGTGCTGACCCCACTAAATACCGCAGTTGTCCATTTGTATTTTATGCTTACACTGCATAGGTCGCTATTTTTGGCTATATGCCCTCTTAGATGGCGACACATCAGCAGCAGGAAAGCAGGGGTGCTAAGACACAGGCTTTCTATGCTGATTGTATCTGAGGCACACAGGTGCTGCAGTGTTAATTTGTACTTATGCTTGTATGCTATACATTGCACTGTACGGTCGCTATTCTGGGCTATATTCCCCTAGATGGCTAGTCTACAGCAGCAGAAAAGCAGGGGTGCCAAGGCACAGGCTTTCTATGCTGCTTGTATTGCATGTGCTGCAGTGTTCATTGTACTTTATGCTTGTATGCTATACATTGCACTGTACGGTCGCCATTCTTGGCTCTATACTCCTAGATGGCTAGTCGGCAGCAGCATATAAGCAACACAGGCTTTCGATGCTGTTTTTACTGCAATTGATACTGTTCCACGGCACTGACCCCCATTGTGTGCAATGCTCCCCTGTAGCACTTGGTCAGCCGGGGTCTCTACTAGACGTGGCCAAAGGAACCACCTGTCAACCCTGTCCAAGTACAGGGAAGGAGTTGCAGTTTCGGCTGATATATTGTCATGGGATAGAGACTTGCAGTCCAGACAGGCCATGGGCAATCTGGTTCATTGCTCCCTGGCCACCCTCATTTGGAATAAAATCGGTGCTCCGGGGGGGTCCCAGGAGGACTCTCTGTATGATGAGGCAGACGTAGCTCATCAGGACTTTGATCCTGACACCGCTCTCAATCCGGATACACCGGATGGTGACGCCATAGGGAATGATCCTATAGCGTCCATCAATGGAATGTTGGATCTTTCTCCCTCAGCTCCCCCAGCGAGGAGTCAGCTTCACAGCAGGAGAAGTCCCATTTCAGTAGCTCAAACGTATATTGAGTATTTTTCTGGCCACGCTGACTTCAGAGAAGCAATCCAGGAACACCACGCTTCCCAGATAAGCGTTTTCTCCAAACGTATTAAGGATACACGTTATCCCTTTCCCCCTGACGTGGTCAAGCGCTGGACCCAGGGTCCAAAGGTGGATTCTCCAATCTCCAGGCTTCCGGCTAGAGCCATAGTTGCACTGGAAATGGGACTTCACTTAAAGATGCCATTGACAGACAGATGGACTCTGGTTGAATTCTGTCTATGAGGCTATCGGCGTGTCGGTTGCTCCGGCATTCACAGCCGTATGGGCACCCTAAGCTTTTCAGCTGTTCTTGCGCAGCTGGTCTTGAGCACATGTACATCTGTGTCGCAGGGGCGTCCGTAACCTCGCAATGTCTGCATTGCGACTTACCCTATTAATGCGGTCCTGGAAGGATAGTCGAGATTTCGGTCCTTCCCAAGCTTGGGCAGGTCCCAATTGTCCTCGTCCAAAAGGGCAACAAAGCCTCAGAGGGGCTCAGATTCCGGCCGGGCTCAATCACGCCCAAGGAAGGCAACTGGAGGAACCGCTACCAAGGCGGTCTCCTCATGACTCTCAGCTCTCTTTCTCTCCGCATCCGCGGTTGATGGCAGACTCTCCCGCCTTTGGTGACATTTAGCTGCCACAGGTCACAGACCGGCGGGTGAGGGACATTGTGCTCACGTGCACAGGACAGAGTTCTGTTCTCGTCCTCCGACTCGATTCTTCAGAACGTCCCCACCTCCCCACCGAGCCGATGCTCTTCTGCAGGCAGGAGGAGTGGTAATCCCTGTTCCTCTTCAGGAACAAGACACGGTTTTCCTCCAATCTAGTTGTGGTGCCAAAAAAGGATGGCTCTTTCCTTTCCGTTCTGGACCTAAAACTGCTCAACAAGCGCGTGGAGGCCAGGCGGTTCCGGATGAAACCCTCCGCTCCGTCATTGCCTCAATGTCTCAAGGAAATTTCCTAGAATCAATAGACATCAGGATACGTATCTCCACGTGCCGATTGCTCCAGAGCACCAGCGTTAGCTACGTTTCGTTATTGAAGACGAGTTTCTTCAGTCCGTAGCCCTGCCCTTCGGTCTGGCGACAGCCCCACGGGTTTTCACCAAGGTCATGGCGGCAGTGGTAGCAGTCTTGCACTCTCAGGGACACTCGGTGATCCCTTATTTGGACGATCTACTTGTCAAGGCACCCTCTCTCGAGGCATGCCAACTCAGCCTGAATGTTACGCTGGAGACTCTCCAGACTTTCGGGTGGATCATCAATTTTGCAAAGTCAAATCTGTCACCGACTCAATCACTAACGTATTTTGGCATGGAGTTTCATACTCTATCAGCGATAGTGAAGCTTCCGCTGAACAAGCAGCGTTCACTACAGACAGGGGTGCAGTCTCTCCTTCAAGGCCAGTCGCACCCCTTAAGGCGCCTCATGCACTTCCTAGGGAAGATGGTGGCAGCCATGGAGGCAGTTCCCTTGGCGCAGTTTCATCTGCGCCCACTTCAATGGGACATTCTCCGCCAATGGGACGGGAAGTCAACGTCCCTGGACAGGAAAGTCTCCCTTTCCCAGACGGCCAAGGACTCTCTGCAATGGTGGCTTCTTCCCACCTCATTGTCTCAGGGAAGATCCTTCCTACCCCCATCCTGGGCAGTGGTCACGACAGATGCGAGTCTGTCAGGGTGGGGAGCAGTTTTTCTCCACCACAGGGCTCAGGGTACGTGGACTCAGCAGGAGTCCACCCTTCAGCTCAATGTTCTGGAAATCAGGGCAGTGTATCTTGCCCTCCTAGCCCTTCAGCAGTGGCTGGAAGGAAGGCAGATCCGAGTCCAGTCGGACAACTCCACAGCGGTGGCATACATCAACCACCAAGGAGGGACGCGCAGTCGGCAAGCCTTCCAGGAAGTCAGGCGGATTCTGACGTGGGTGGAGGACACAGCATCCACTATATCCGCGGTTCACATCCCAGGCGTAGAAAATTAGGAAGCGGACTTCCTCAGTCGCCAGGGTATGGACGCAGGGGAATGGTCCCTTCACCCGGAAGTGTTTCGGGAGATCTGTCGCCGCTGGGGGGTGCCGGACGTCGACCTGGTGGCGTCTAGGCACAACAACAAGGTCGCGGCATTCATAGCGCGATCGCGCGATCAAGGAGCTCTGGCGGCAGACGCCTTAATCCAAGATGGGTCTCAGTTCCGGCTCCCATATGTGTTCCCGCCTCTGGCACTCTTGCCCAGAGTGTTACGCAAGATCAGATCCGATTGCAGCCACGCCATACTCGTCGCCCCAGATTGGCCGACGAGATCGTGGTACCTGGATCTGTGGCATCTCACGGTCGGCCGACCGTGGTCACTTCTAGACCGGCCAGACTTACTGTCCCAAGGGCCTTTTTTCCATTGGAATTTTGCGGCTCTGAACCTGTCTGTGTCGCCATTGAGTCCTGGATCCTAGCGTCTTCAGGATTATCCCAAGGAGTCGTTGCCACCATGAGACAGGCTAGGAAGCCCACGTCTGCTAAGATCTACCACAGAACGTGGAAGATTTTCTTAATCTGGTGCTCTACTCAGGGAGTGTCTCCCTGGCCATTTGCATTGCCTACTTTTCTTCCTTCCTACAATCGGGGTTAGAAAAGGGCTTGTCGCTCAGCTCCCTCAAAGGGCAAGTCTCAGCACTATCCGTGTTTTTTTCAGAAGCGTCTGGCACAACTTCCTAAGGTGCGCACGTTCCTGCAGGGCGTTTTCTCATATCGTGCCCCCGTACAAGCGGCCGTTAGATCCATGGGATCTTAACAGGGTACTAGTTGCTCTCCAGAAGCCGCCTTTCGAGCCTCTGAAGGACGTTTCCTTTTCTCGCCTGTCACAGAAAGTGGCTTTTCTTGTTGCGTCACGTCTCTTCGGCGAGTGTCTGAGCTGGCAGCTCTGTCATCCAAGGCTCCCTTCCTGGTGTTCCACCAGGACGAGGTAGTGCTGCGCCCCATTCAAGAGTTTCTCCCTAAGGTAGTATCCTCGTTTCATCTTAAACAGGATATCTCCTTACCTTCCTTTTGCCCTCATCCGGTTCACCGGTATGAAAAGGGTTTACATTTGTTAGATCTGGTGAGAGCACTCAGATTCTACATTTCCCGCACGGCGCCCATGCGCCGCTCTGATGCACTCTTTGTCCTTGTCGCTGGCCCGTGCAAGGAGTTGCAGGCTTCTAAAGCCACCTTGGCTCGATGGATCAAAGAACCAATTCTTGAAGCCTACCGTTCTGCAGGGCTTCCGGTTCCTTCAGGGCTGAAGGCCCATTCTACCAGAGCCGTGGGTGCGTCCTGGGCATTACGACACCAGGCTACGGCTCAACAGGTGTGCCAGGCAGCTACCTGGTCGAGTCTGCACACTTTCACCAAGCACTATCAGGTGCATACCTATGCTTCGGCTGACGCCAGCTTAGGTAGAAGAGTCCTGCAAGCGGCGGTGGCCTCCCCGTAGGGGAGGACTGTCTTGCAGCTCTAATAAAAGGTATTTCTTTACCCACCCAGGGACAGCTTTTGGACGTCCCAATCGTCTGGGTCTCCCAATAGAGCGCCGAAGAAGGGAATTTTGTTACTTACCGTAAATTCCTTTTCTTCTAGCTCTTATTGGGAGACCCAGCACCCGCCCTGTTGTCCTTCGGGATTTTTGGTTTGTTTGCGGGTACACATGTTGGTTCATGTTGAACGGTTTGCAGTTCTCCGATTCTACTCGGAGTGAATTTGTTTAAACCAGTTATTGGCTTTCCTCCTTCTTGCTTTTGCACTAAAACTGGTGAGCCAGTGATCCCACTGGGGGTGTATAGCCAGAAGGGGAGGGGCCTTACACTTTTTAGTGTAATGCTTTGTGTGGCCTCCGGAGGCAGTAGCTATACACCCAATCGTCTGGGTCTCCCAATAAGAGCTAGAAGAAAAGGAATTTACGGTAAGTAACAAAATTCCCTTCTTTTCACACTTTCCACATGCACGCTCTACTTGGCTGGGCATGCATGCCTTTTCAATCAGGCGGTGGAGGGAGATTAGATGGCAGCGTGCCCTAAAGTTGACGAGTTTGGCTATGTAGATTTGGAGTCGGAGCGCTTTGATTTTGAACTCTGCAGCCTCTGCCGCGCCCTTCAACCAGGGTTAAAAAAAAGAGATTTGCAGTCTTAGGGGTAGTTTGCACACTACGACATCGCAAGCCGATGCTGCGATGCCGAGCGCGATAGTCCCCACCCCTGTCGCAGCAGCGATATGTGGTGATAGCTGGCGTAGCGAAAATTATCGCTACGCCAGCTTCACATGCACTCACCTTGCCCTGCAACGTCGCTCTGGCCGGCGACCCACCTCCTTATTAAGGGGGCGGGCCGTGCGGCGCTAATAGCGACGTCACACGGCAGGCGGCCAATAGAAGCGGAGGGGCGGAGATGAGCGGGACGTAAACATCCCGCCCAGCTCCTTCCTTCCGCATAGCCGTCAGGAGCCGCGGTGAAGCAGGTAGATGTTCCTCGCTCCTGCGACTTCACACACAGCGATGTGTGCTGCCGCTGGAGCGAGGAACAACATCGGACCGTCGCAGCAAGGTAATTATGGTTTTCGCCGACACTGCACCGATGATACGATTACGACGCTTTTGCGCTCGTTAATATCGTATCATCTAGACTTTACACACTACGATGTCGAGAGTGACGCACGAAGTGCGTCACTTTCGACATGACCCCACCAACATCGCACCTGCGATGTCGTAGTGTTCAAAGTACCCCTTAGATTTTTTGATAACTTTGTGGTCAATAAGTTTCATTGTGTTCGCCAACAATTTTAGTTTTTTTTTTTTTTTTCTTCTCAGTGCCCAGTTTACGACCTTGATAATAACGTTGCTTTTATTGGGATGTATCAGACCATGACCAAGCAGGCGGCCATCACGGTCCAGGTATGTCTCCTCTCCTGATCACGCATTAAACAGCACCGTTCCTTTCACAAACAATCCAGACAAAGCTTCACTGCAGATTACCTCCCACAAAGGCGGTCTAATGTGTATGATCTGTCCGGACTCTCCTCCTCTGTAGTGGATCGATAGTCCTGGTCTGCTGATAGACTGTATTGTAGTGGAATTTGCCGATCTCTTCTGTGACTTCTTGGTTTACTTCTATGTGTTCCTGCCTGACTCCTCCATGTATTCTTTCCATTCCAGAGAAAGGATTTCAACAAAGGCGGCTTCTACGTTGTGGTTGTTGTGAAGACTGAGGATGAGGCGTGTGGCGGGGGTCTGCCCTATTATCCATTGGATCCAGGTAACTCTCGGACGCTCATGGTCGGCTTCTGCCTTGACCCAGCTTTATGTTTTTTTTCCCCCTAATGCGTAAGTATTCTTTTTCAGATACCCCTGTGGAGCATGGCGATCGTCAGAAGACCCTGGATGTCCTGGTCAGCCCCGCCATCAGCAGTATGTAGACGGAGCTCATTATCAATTACACCAGGGGGTATTTGCAGCCGCCATTCCCTGCGCCCCAACATCATACTTTGGTCTCCTCTCTGTTTAGCACTTTGGGCTTTCCCTGATTGTAGTATACGAGGGGTGTGAAATGCTCGGCAGTTTCTGTAACCCCCACGTTCTACAGTGGGGATAACCTCACAGCTGCTTTGTCTCCTTTTCGCTGGTGCAAATTGAGGTAGGAACAACTGTCCTTTCTCTCTCGTTTCATTGGGGGACACAGTCCCCGAATGAAGACTCGGAGAAAAAGATTTTACGGTGAGTACACAAAAATCCTTCTTTTGTGATATGGAAATCCCAGAACTGAACCCTACACTTGACGGTATTTGCCATACATTTGTCATGTGTAAATGCCCTTTTTAAGTTTGGATGTGGTCTTCAGACCAAAAAAATTTGTGCCGCCCCCCCACCCTTCTGATTATAAAGTTTGTGCTTTGGAAAAGACTTTGCTAACTGGATATGGGGGTGTTGTGCTGTAACCAAGTTATCGGCTCTCCCCTAATGGGTCGCTCAGTCTTTTTGCACCACCTGCTACATTCAGTCCCTCTTGCTGTCCCGCGGCCAGAGAGAAGAAGGGATTGAAGTCGCCCCCTTCTGTTTTTTGTTTGGGTCCCAAATGTCTGGTTTTGCAGGTCCAGAGGGTAAATAATGACTTGCTTAGGCCATAATACTTTATTAAATGGGTTGTTGTATCAAGACAAACCCACGGGGTAAGTGCACATCCTCGAGGGACCCCACCCCTCTGTATATAAACAGAAGGATATCACAAAACGGAACGATCAGTGTTTTTATGGACGTCCCTATATGTGAATGGTCGGCCCTAGAGGTGGAATGAGCAGCCGGCGTCTCCCAGAGAAATATCGGTTTGCTCTCAGGAATGGTTGTGGTTAAAGGAGTTTTCTGTGATGAGACCGACCCTTTAATTGTAGTCAGTTTGATCAAAGAGCTACTGAATGTAGAAATAACCAGCATGTATCTATATCGTAATTGCAAGGGTCTTAAAGGGCTTGTCGAGAACTTATTTTATCACTTATCCAACGGTTAGAAAACGAAAAATACGGAAAGTTACTAATACGCACCCCAAATATACAGAGAAAAAAATGGGGTCCGTCATCTGATCCAGTGGTATCTTACCGGAGGGGAAGCTGGGTCAGAAGAGGAAGGGGCGGTGCTGGAGTAGGGCGATGCTGCCATCGGTGCAGTGGGTGTTCCAGATGCTCGCTTCGGACGGCGGCACTGTTAGGCAGGATGATCATTCAGAAACTGTCTGCAGAGCAGGCTTCAAAGAAATGGGCGCAGGTGAGATCTTGAGCCGAGAGCTCCATCTGCACACTCGCCGACTCCAGGTGCCATTATTTGAAGCCCGCACCGCCGACATTCAGGATGGCAGCCCCTACCGCACAGCCCGCTGCGTCGCCCCAGCCTTCTGCAACCCCTTTCCAGCACCCCCAGTAAGCTGCATTTGGTTTATATGATGCAATCTTCATTTTACTCCCAAATTTTTGGGAAGAAAAGTGCATCTTATAATCACGAAAATATGATAATTACTTTGTTTTACTTTTTATTGTGTATATGTGATAACCTCTCTAAGGCCCTGTGCGCACTAGAAAAAGGATTTTTCTCAAGAAATTTCTTGAGTGAAAAATTAGCGCACCTGCGTTCAAAAAACGCACCAATAACGCATGTGTTTTTGGTGCGTTTTTTCCGCAGGTTGGTCCCTGCATTATTTTACCATTATATATGGCAAAAACGCAGGTACCTGCAGAAAAGAAGTGACATGCACATTCTTTTTCTTTAACGTTCCTATGGGAGACCCAGACATTGGGTGTATAGCTTCTGTCTCCGGAGGACACACAAAGTACTACACTAAAAAAGTGTAGCTCCTCCCTCTGAGCATATACACCCCCTGGATAACCAGATCTAGCCAGTTCATTGCTTTGTGTTCAGGAGGCATACATCCACACATGCATTCTCATCTGATTTTTCATTTTTGGAAAGTTTTTGAAGAAAAGCGGGTCCAAGCCTGGACTCCCGGCATGTCCCTTCTCACCCCACTGTGTCGGCGGTGTTGTTAAGGTTGATTACAAGGCTGGAGCCTTACATGCCGCGCTCCTTCATCATCCCTCGGGCTCTGGCTTGAAGTGGGAGCCAGCACGGGTTCTCCTTGCTTTGCAGGAGACCGGTCTCCATCCGCAGCCCTTCAGGATCCTGCTGGACGGCGCACTCATCCCCAGGGACTTGGAACCCTGCGTCTCAGCAAGCTAAGTACCTGAGACGTTTATATTCGGGGGGTCCCTTGTACTTTATTGTTGGGGAGAGTGTGCTGTGTAACTTTTCTGACATTTCCGGCCGGTTCTCTGGTTGTCGCCTGAGAACCGCGCCGATGGTGCCTGCGCGCCGGCCGCATCGCTCAAATTTAGGCCCCGGCTTCGCCAGAGGCCTACTTTCGATTTCACTGCCCTCGCATGTCAATCATGCAGAGGGACAGTGCGGCTCCGCCCAGCGGCCGTTCGGCACAGGGGAGGGACACTCCTCTCTGAGTACATGTCCCCTCCCCTGTAAGTCTCCTTGGCCCTCCAGATCCCGCTCTCAGAGCAGGTCCCGCCCCCTCTCCTCGCTCCGGCGCCATTTTATCAGCGTTTTTCTCTGGATCAGCGCTGGCTGCAGCATCCCTGATAAGCTGCTTGGGGATCCGGGCTGTGGGATCTGGAGGGCACACAAACGGTCTGGTAAGCCACAACCTCTGGTTGGGGGCCTCTGTATATACTCTCTGGGGGTCACTCTGGCAGAGCCCCCCCTTCAGCAGCATGTCTCACACGAGGAGCAAGGTTGCAAGGCTGTACTCTATATGCACTGCATGTAAGCTCGTGCTGCCTGAACCAAGCACCTATCCACATTGTGATGCCTGCTCTGCCCTGACAATGCCTCAGCCTGGAATCGCACCCACAGTGGTCCCTCCGGCTGCTCCGGCTCCGGTGGCTGAACCCCCGGCTTGGGTAGAATCCTTCTCTAGGTCAATCTCCCAGTCTTTTGCCGACTCCATGGGACAGCTGTCCCGGACTTTGCTGAACATGCATCAGCCCCCTTCTCAAGGCGCCTCTGCTGCTAGAGCTCTCTCAGCGGAGCTCACAGAGGATTCTTCATCTGGTCCCAGACCCCGTCCTCCTAAAAGGAGACGCAGGGTCCCCTCTCCTTCCTCGTCCCGCGGCTCTGATTCAAGAGCTGACTCGCAGGACGAGGAGGATACCTTTACTGGGGGCTCGGAGGCTACCTCCATGTGCCCCATTGATCTGTCTGAAAGTGACTCAGATGTTAGTGATTTCATTGCGTCCATTAATTCTGTACTGGACCTCAATCCGCCAGTATCAGAGGAGCAACCCTCTCTGGCAGAAAAGCACCAGTTTACCTCGCCTAAGAGGACAAAGAGTGTGTTCTTTAACCACTCCAGTTTTCAGGCCACTGTGACCAAGCCTAGGGCCTGTCCTGACAAACGTTTCCAAAAGCGTGGTTCTGATGACAGTTTTCCCTTTCCACCTGAGGTGGTCAAGGAGTGGGCTCATTCACCAAAGGTAGACCCTCCGGTGTCTAGACTCTCAGCCCGGACCGTTCTATCAGTGGCTGATGGCACCTCTCTTAAGGATTCCACTGACCGCCAGGTTGACCTTCTGGCCAAATCTGTATGAGGCGGCAGGGGCCTCGTTCTCCCCATCTTCTGCAGCAGTGTGGGCTCTCAAAGCCATCTCTGCTTCTCTAGAGGAGATGCATTCCCTCACCAGGGAATCTATGCCCGAAATGGTTGCCTTAAAGGGAACCTGTCATCAGAAATTTCGCCCAAAAGCTAAAAGATTCCCCCTCTGCAGCTCCTGGGCTGCATTCTAGGAAGATCCCTGTTATTATTGTGCCCCATGTGAGACCAAAATAAAGCCTTTATAAAGTTCTACCTTTTTGTATGCAGCTTCTGTAAATTCGTCCCGGGGGCGGGCTCTCTGCCGTCCGTTATTCTGCCTCCTGGTCCTGTATGCCGCCCCCATCGCTCCTTTCCATATCTGATGCACCGCCCACTGCTCCAGCCATCCCCACGCATGCCCAGTGCCAGTCTCACAGGACTGAGCAGTTTGACCGCTGGTGACGTGTGCGCAGACAAGTGATTATGGACGGGACTGTGACTGTTATCAGCAAGTACCCGGCCATAATCTCTTGAGCGCGCAAACCTCTCCAGCGGTCAGACACACTGTGCTCAGGGTAGTGCTAGACTGTATGGGCTGCTTCCAGGGATGACGTCCCTTTGTCATGTGATAGGGGCGTGTTCAAAATACTATCACATGACAAAGGGACGTCATCCCTGAAAGCAGCCCATACAGTCTAGCACTACCCTGAGCACAGTGTGTCTGACCGCTGGAGAGGTTTGCGCGCTCACGAGATTATGGCCGGGTACTTGCTGATAACAGTCACAGTCCCGCCCATAATCACTTGCCTGCGCACACGTCACCAGCGGTCAAACTGCTCAGTCCTGTGAGACTGGCACTGGGCATGCGCGGGGATGGCTGGAGCAGTGGGCGGTGCATCAGATATGGAAAGGAGCGATGGGGGCGGCATACAGGACCAGGAGGCAGAATAACGGACGGCAGAGAGCCCGCCCCCGGGACGAATTTACAGAAGCTGCATACAAAAAGGTAGAACTTTATAAAGGCTTTATTTTGGTCTCACATGGGGCACAATAATAACAGGGACCTTCCTAGAATGCAGCCCAGGAGCTGCAGAGGGGGAATCTTTTAGCTTTTGGGCGAAATTTCTGATGACAGGTTCCCTTTAACTTCCCAAGCTTCAGCTTTTTCATCCTATGCCATGTCTGCCATGCTGGAGGCTTCTCACTGCACTGTGGTGGCTTCGGCTAATTCCCTCGCTATCCGCAGGATCTTGTGGCTTCGAGACTGGAAGGCAGATGCTTCTTCAAAGAAGTACCTTGCTGGGCTCCCTTTTGCTGGATCCAGGCTATTCGGTGAACAACTGGATGAAATTATTAAGGAAGCTACTGGCGGGAAGAGTACTTCCATGCCACAAACTAAAACCAGGAAACCTGCCCAGGGTAGGAACCAGTCGAGGTTTTGTTCCTTTCGTTCCTCCAACTGGTCATCCTCTAAGCCCTCGGCCTCGTCCACTAACTCAGCCAAGGACCAAAAACCCAACTGGCGCACAAAGGGGCGTCCACAGAAGACCGCAGGAGCTGCTGCCACTAAGGCAGCCTCCTCTTGACTATCTGGCCGCGCCAGCAACGTCCTTAGTCGGTGGCAGGCTCTCCCACTTTGGCGACGTGTGGTTTCAACACGTCTCCGATCAGTGGGTGCGGGATATCATCTCCCACGGCTACAGGATAGAATTCTCTTCCAGCCCGCCAAACAGATTTTTTCTGTCAACTCCCCCCTGCTCCAAGGCCGCCGCCTTCTCTCAGGCCGTGGCATCCTTGCAGGCCAACGGAGTAATTGTACCGGGACCCGCCCGGGAACGGTTCAGAGGTTTCTACTCAAATCTCTTCCTAGTCCCCAAAAGGACGGTTCCTTCCGGCCCATCCTGGATCTCAAGCTTCTCAACAAGCATGTTCAGGTGCGGCATTTTCGCATGGAGTCTCTGCGATCAGTCATTGCCTCAATGACCCAAGGAGATTTCCTGGCATCCATCGACATCAGAGATGCCTATCTGCATGTGCCAATTGCAGTTTCACACCAGCGTTGGCTACGTTTTGCAATCGGAGAGGAACATTTCCAATTCGTGGCTCTCCCCTTCGGGTTAGCCACGGCCCCTCGAGTATTCACCAAGGTCATGGCAGCAGTGGTTGCGGTTCTGCACCTCCAGGGGTTGGCAGTGATTCCTTACCTGGACGACCTTCTAGTCAGGGCTTCATCCAGCGCAGACTGTCAGCGGAGTGTCTCGCTCACTCTCGCCACTCTAGCCCAATTCGGGTGGCTTGTCAATCTGCCCAAATCCACTCTGACTCCGACCCAGAGGCTCACGTACCTAGGGATGCAGTTCGAGACTCTGCCGGCACTTGTGAAGCTGCCCTTAGTCAAACAGCAGTCCCTCCATCTGGCGGTGCGCTCTCTGCTGAGGCCCCGCCGTCATTCCATCAGGCACCTAATGCAGGTGCTGGGTCAGATGGTGGCGTCAATGGAGGCTGTTCCCTTTACCCAGTTCCATCTGCGTCCTCTGCAGCTGGACATTCTCCGCTGTTGGGACAAGCGGACTTCCTCCTTGCACAGGCTAGTGGCTCTGTCGCCACAGACCAGGGGCTTCCTTCAGTGGTGGCTTCGGCCCCTCTTTCTGTCTCAGGGACGCTCCTTCCTGGCCCCGTCCTGGGTGATCCTCACCACGGATGCCAGTCTATCCGGCTGGGGAGCGGTACATCTCCACCACAGAGCTCAGGGCACTTGGACTCCGTCCGAATCAGCCCTCTCGATCAATGTGCTGGAAACCAGAGCTGTGCTTCTAGCTCTCCTAGCCTTTCACCACCTTTTGGCGGGCAAGCACATCCGAGTCCAGTCAGACAACGCGACAGCAGTTGCCTACATCAATCACCAAGGCGGGACAAGGTTCAACGCATCCTTCAATGGACGGAGGACTCCAAGTCCACCATATCCGCAGTCCACATCCCAGGCGTGGAAAACTGGGAAGCAGATTATCTCAGCCGTCAAACCGTGGACAGTGGCGAGTGGTCCCTGCATCCGGCAGTGTTTCAGTCAATCTGCCGCAAGTGGGGCACTCCGGAAGTGGATCTGATGGCATCCCGGCACAACAACAAGGTTCTGGTTTACGTGGCTCGCTCCCACGATCCTCAGGCCTTTGCAGCGGACGCTCTGGTTCAAGATTGGTCCCAGTTTCGTCTGTCCTACGTGTTTCCCCCTCTAGCTCTCTTGCCCAGAGTTCTGCGCAAGATCAGAATGGAGGGCCGTCGGGTCATCCTCATTGCTCCGGACTGGCCCAGGCGAGCTTGGTACCCAGACCTGCTTCATCTGTCCGTAGAGGTGCCGTGGCATCTTCCGGACCGTCCAGACCTTCTCTCACAAGGTCCGTTTTTCCGCCAGAATTCTGCGGCTCTCAGATTGACGGCGTGGCTCTTGAGTCCTGGATCTTGACGGCTTCTGGTATTCCTCCTGAAGTCATCTCCACTATGACTCTGGCTCGGAAGTCTTCCTCGGCCAAAAATCTATCACAGGACCTGGAGAATTTTCCTGTCCTGGTGTCGTTCTTCCGGCCATGCTCCTTGGCCTTTTTCCTTGCCGACCCTTCTGTCCTTTCTACAGTCCGGTCTGCAGCTAGGACTATCCCTCAATTCCCTCAAGGGACAAGTCTCGGCTCTGTCAGTGCTGTTCCAGCGGCGTATCGCCCGGCTGGCTCAGGTCCGCACCTTCATGCAGGGCGCGTCTCACATCATTCCGCCTTACCGGCGGCCCTTGGATTCCTGGGACCTCAATTTGGTCCTCACGGCCTTGCAGAAACCCCCCTTTGAGCCTCTTAGGGAGGTTTCTTTGTCTCGTCTTTCACAGAAAGTGGTCTTTCTAGTGGCCATAACTTCCCTCAGGAGAGTCTCTGATTTAGCTGCGCTCTCTTCGGAGTCACCTTTTTTGGTTTTTCATCAATACAAGGTGGTTCTCCGTCCGACTCCGGACTTTCTCCCTAAGGTGGTTTCACCTTTCCACCTTAACCAGGACATTTCCCTGCCTTGCTTTTGTCCGGCTCCTGTTCATCGCTTTGAAAAAGCGTTGCATACTCTGGATCTGGTGCGGGCGCTCCGGATCTATGTGTCTCGCACTGCTGTTCTTAGGCGGTGCACCTCTCTTTTTGTGCTAACCACAGGTCGGCGTAAGGGCCTCTCGGCTTCTAAGCCAACCTTAGCTCGTTGGATTAGGTCGGCCATTTCCGATGCCTACCAGTGTACTCAGGTGCCTCCCCCGCCGGGGATCAAGGCACACTCGACCAGAGCTGTCGGTGCCTCTTGGGCTTTCAGGCACCAGGCTACGGCTCAGCAGGTCTGTCAGGCTGCCACTTGGACTAGCCTACATTCCTTTTCAAAGCACTACCAAGTGCATGCTCATGCTTCGGCAGATGCGAGCTTGGGCAGACGCATCCTTCAGGCGGCTGTCGCCCATTTGTGAAGTTAGGCTCCGCCTACTTCTCAGTTTTTCTGTTTATTCCCACCCATGGACTGCTTTGAGACGTCGCAATGTCTGGGTCTCCCATAGGAACAATAAAGAAAAAGAGAATTTTGTTTACTTACCGTAAATTCTTTTTCTTATAGTTCCGTATTGGGAGACCCAGCACCCTCCCTGTTGCCTGTTGGCAGTTTCTTGTTCCGCGTGTTATCACCGGCTGTTGTCGTAGACAGAGGCTTCGGTTGTTCCGGTTCTTCCTCTGTCTCTACTTGTGGGTGACTATTCTCCTTCAGCTTTTGCACTAAACTGGCTAGATCTGGTTATCCAGGGGGTGTATATGCTCAGAGGGAGGAGCTACACTTTTTTTAGTGTAGTACTTTGTGTGTCCTCCGGAGACAGAAGCTAAAGACCCAATGTCTGGGTCTCCCAATACGGAACTATAAGAAAAAGAATTTACGGTAAGTAAACAAAATTCTCTTTTTTTCCTCAAGAAATTCTGCAGAAAGAATTTTCTTGAGAAAAAACGCAGTGTGCGCACAGCTATTTTTTTTTTTTTTTTTTTTTTTTTTAAGTTTTCCATAGGTTTTGCTGGGAAATGTCTGCAGAAAGGTTACAACCATTTCCTCAAGAAATTTCTGCAGCAAAAACGCAGTGTGCGCACAGGGCCTTAGACTTATAGTGCTGAAACCAATGACCATTATTACCTTGTGTTCTGGAGGACCCCTATAAAGCGAATACTAATTTTCAGCCATATTGTATCTGTCTGTACGTGTAACTGCTGTTACCCAGGTATTTTGTATCTTTTTACCCTCAGAGACCACTTATGTTGGGGGGATGCTGTTCTGTTTGGGGGTGTTCCTGTCCTTCTACCTGTTTGCACTTCTTGTATACTGCTGGGAGCAGTGGAGGTAAGAAAGGGACGATGGCAGGATATATGTCCCCACCTATTCTGAGCATGACACGGGGGGGGGGAGCAGTGGAGGTAAGAAAGGGACGAAGGCAGGATATATGTCCCCACCTATGCTGAGCATGACACTGGGGGGAGCAGTGGAGGTAAGAAAGGGACGAAGTCAGGATGTTTGTCTCCACCTATTCTGCGCATGACACGGGTGGGGGGGGGGAGCAGTGGAGGTAAGAAAGGGACGATGGGGGGCGTGGCCTGGACGGCAATGTGAAGAGACGTGTTTGTGGAGCTCTCCTGCAAACTCCCTTGATAAATCCCTGAATACCGCTGTTATCACTGCCTCAGCCAGCTGTCAGGAAGATAAGGTGGTGAGGACTTATCTGGGGTGAGTCTGGTGGATGCAGAGTGCCATGGTCCGTTGCAGGCAAAAAGATAATGGAGGCGGGAAAGTCCCCAGCTCTCAAGATGGTGCCATGATAAGGCAGGAAGCTGAGAAAGTTAATGCAGCCTGTCAGGAGAGGATGCAGATCGCTGCAAGGCTGGAGAAGTTTGCCTGGACTTCAGAGAAATCACTTCAGCATATAGATAACAAAGGTGAGATAGGAGAGGAGGGAGAAGACAATGCCAGCTATGATGAGATGGGGGATGGTGAAAAGCAGCAAGATAAGACAGGAGAAGTGGAGAAAGCACATAGTGCAGAGGAGGCTCCAGAAAACCCCACTTTAAAGGACATTTTTGCAGTGGTGTCTTTTTGTAAAGAGGCTCTGACTACCCTGACAAAGCAAGTTAAGGCTATGTGCACACGCTGCGTTTTTTTGACGCTGCGTTTTTGTGCGTTTTTGGCCGCTAAAAACGCACAAAAACGCACCTGCGTCGAAAAAACGCGGCAAAAAACGCACGCGTTTTGCCGCGATTTGGTGCGTTTTTTTGCTGCGTTTTGCTGCGTTTTTGCTCACTGCGTCCTTATGCGTTTTTTATCAGTGAACAAAAAAAAAAAAGGTCTGATGTCATTTCCTTCTTCAATGTGTTCTTCATTCTCCACTAGTGTATGCAGAAGAGCAGACAGCTGCAGAACTACAAGGCTCAGCATCCTCCATCCAATAGTGTATGCAGGAGAGCAGACAGCAGCTGTCGAACTACAAGGCTCAGCATCCTCCTTCCAGGACTGTATGCAGGATTTCTCTGCCCCCCCAAAAAAAAAAATGACGTGGGCTTCGCCATATTTTTGTATGCTAGCCGGGTACAGCAGGCAGGTACGGGCTGCCCCCAACCCCCAGCTCCCTATTTGTACCCGGCTGGGAACCAAAAATATAGGGAAGCCCTTTTTTTTAAATTATTTCATGAATTTCATGAAATAATTTAAAAAAAAAAATGACGTGAGCTTCGCCCCATTTTTGAGTCCAGCCGGGTACAACTAGGCAGCTGGGGATTGGAATCCACAGTGCAGGGTGCCCATGCTTTCTGGGCACTCCCGCTGTGAATTGCAGTCCCGCAGCCACCCCAGAAAATGGCGCTTTCACAGAAGCGCCATCTTCTGGCGCTGTATCCAACTCTTCCGGCTGCCCTGATGCCGGTTGGCTAGCCAGGTAATAATGGAGTTAGGGCTAGCTGTATATTATCAGCTAGCCCTAAGCCCGAAATTCATGGTGTCATGCCAATATTAGACATGGCCACCATGAATTTCTAGTAAAGATAAAAAAAAAACACAACACAGAAAAATATTTTTATTAGAAATAAAACACAACACAATTAGTGACTCCATCTTTATTGAAATAAACCCCCCTCCGCAGTAATCCTGGGTCAAGGGTCCCGCGCCGTCCAATCCGGATCCAATATCATCTGATCGGTTTGCTGGAAGGCAAAGCGATCAGATGATGTGTCAGGTTAAAGGATGTGAATCCCATCACACATCAGCTGATTGTATAAAAGCCGATTATACAATCAGCAGATGCATCAGTAGAAAAAAAAAAAAATAATACTCACTTATGTGCTGAATTACCGGCAGCTCCCGGAGCGATGGGGCGGGAGTCTGATCCCGTCCGATCGCTGCAGCAGCTGCCGGTAATCAGGGATGAAGTCTCCTGACGCATCCGCTGATACCGGCCGGGCGCCCGCGTCAGCCCGAGACTCGATCAGCTGATGCGTCAGGTGACTGCATCAGGTGATCCATCGCCAGGTCCTGCAAGCAAGGTCCTGCCCCGGGGAGACTGCACACAGCCGGAGCGGGAGCGGCGATACCGTGACAGGAGCTGGGAGCGGGCATGGCACCGCGAGGCTGCAGACAGGTGAGTATAACTTTTTTTTTTTTTATTCTACTGTTAACTTTTGTTTTCGCAGCCGCTTCCACCTCCTGCCTGTACATGGCGCCGCACGGCAGCATACATGCACAGGACGGGAGATGGACGCGGCGGTGACGGTACCGGGAGGATTCACGCTTCTGTCTATACTGACAGAAGGAATCCTCTTCCTGTACACGTCACTTTACTACCCACCTCCTGCGCTTATAGCTGCGTTTTTGGTCTTAGAAACGCACCAAAACGCAGCTATTTGCGTTTCTCATTGCGTCTTTCAACATCCCATTGAACTCAATGGATGAAAAGCGCAGTGAAAAACGCGGGAATAATTGACATGCTGCGTTTTTGTGGTCACCACAAAAACGCAGCTGAAAAAAAAACGCTGTGTGGGGACAGCAAAAATGAAAACTCATAGACTTTGCTGGGGAAGCAAAGTCATGCAGTTTTGAGGCCAAAAACGCACCCGAAAAACGCGCAAAAACGCCGAGAAAAACGCACCGTGTGCACATAGCCTAAGGGATTACAGGCAGAGGTTGCTGACATTAAGAAAGACCTCAAGAAAGCAGATCTGAGAACAGCGGCTGTAGAGGAGAGAGTGGGGATAACAGAGGATCATATTACAAAACTACAAAAGTCTGAAAAAACATTTGCACAGCAGATAGCTGAAATCATGGCAAAAAATGATGATTTAGAGAACCGCTCTAGAAGAAATAACATCCGAATTGTCGGCATCCCTGAGAAAGCGGAAGGAAGAAACCCCACTGAATATGTAGAAGACTGGCTCAGGGGGAAAATGGGTGCTAATGTCTTATCCAAGCTCTATGCCGTGGAACGTGCACACAGAGTCCCGATGCAGCCACAACCAGCAGGCAGGGGCCCTCGCACTATGCTAGCCTAGCTCCTAAACTACAGGGACAGGGACACTATACTGCGAAAGGCAAGAGACATGGAGGATCTTATGATTGACGGCCAGAGAATTTCCATATACCCGGACTACTCCATTTCTGTTCAAAAGCTACGTATCACTTTTACAGGAGTAAAGAGGCGTCTGCGAGAGATGGGGGTGCAATACTCAATGATGTTCCCAGCAAAGCTAAGAGTGATGGCGTTGGAGCGGGTGCACTTTTTTACAACTCCGGAGGAAGCCATGCAGTGGTTGGACGCAAACGAAAAGCGGATCCGTTTGAAGGAATGAGCTGACTGTCTGAATCTGCAGTGTGTTGGAGAAGGCCGGCTGAGGCTCTACGACATCCTTAGGAGCTTACAGGGGACCCTTCTTGTTTTTTCTTTTTTTTTCTCCCCCTTTTTTTTTTTTTTTTTTCCCTCCTTCCCTTTGGGATTGAGGTAGTATGCAGGGGGAATGCGAAGGGTTTGATGTGAGCTTCGCAGGACATGGGGACTGCCTAATTAGGCGCGGTGGTGGTATTTACAATTTGAGATTCCAGTTTAATTACTGTTCGCCATTTTACTGTTATATTGGTTGAGTGGAATAGGATTATACATAGAAAGGGTGGGAGTGGAGAATTGTTGGAAAAGGGACGAGTTTTAAAATGCGTCTAAGAGGGGAAGGCGAGGGAGGTAGGGGGGAATTTAGTAGGGATTATGGACCAGGTTTGGAAAACCCGATGCTTCACGGGAGTACTCGGAAACAGGAAGTGGTGGGGAGTAGGAGGGGAGGGGGGAAAGGGGTAGGGTAGAGGCAGCATGGGGAGATACTACAAGGTTTGATGGTTTTACTGGGTGGGATAATGGGGGCTAGAATTAAGGTGTTGAGTTGGAATATTAGAGGGTTATCAGATAGGTCTAGGAGAACGGCAATAATTAAATATGTTCAAGACCAGAACCCGTCAGTAATATGTCTACTAGAAACGCATCTCACAAAGGAGACAACACATGTTTTAAATAGGAGATGGGTGCAGAAGGCCTATCACTCCACCTTTTCCAACTATGCAAGGGGTGTATCACTGCTGATCCATAACTCTGTGCAATATGAAGAGATAGAAGTGTATGTGGATAAAGAGGGACAGTTTGTGGCCGTCAAGTGTAAAATATTTGGCAGACTCATGTGTATAGCTGCAATATATATACCACCTCCATATAAGTGCACCAAACTAAGGGAGATAAGGGAGTTCTCTGAGAAGGGGGGAGTAATCCCTTTTTTACTGGTGGGGGACTTCAATAATGTGATAGATCTGTACTGGGATAGGAGTAGTAGACCTCCAGGTATCCAGGATAGTTGTATGACTTCGTTTGGCACTCTTATTGGGGAACTTGGAATGGTGGATGCCTGGCGAGTGAGGAATGGGAGGGTATCCTGCTTCTCTTGTTATTCGGCTTCGCATAACACTCTGTCCCGCATTGACATAGCTCTAGCTAGTGATCTGATGGATGCAATGATAGGCGACGTGCAATATCTGACAAGAGTGATTTCAGATCATAGCCCAATTCTAGTGTCCATACGACGGGGGACCCTGACAGGGGGAAGGAGGGGAGAGTGGAAGCTTCATCCAGCATGGATCCGTCATATTAATATGGGGAATATAAACGGGATCTTGGGGATTTCTTTATCCACAACGAGGGTAGCACTGGTCCCATGATGGTATGGGATGCGATGAAGGCATACCTCAGGGGGCTCCTGTTCAGGGATATCTGTAAACGTAAAACACAGACGAGGCAGGATGAGAAAGATAGCCTGGAGGCCTTAGATAAGGCAGAGCTGGAAGCAATCCGGAGTACTACTACGGACGCGAAGCAAAATCTTAGGCAGGTGCATGAACAGGTTAATAAGATGCTTTTGGAGAAGGCGGTAAGGAAGCAGGCATTCCAAAAATTGCATTTTTATGAGGAGGGGGAAAAAGTTGGTCATCTATTATCGGTCATAGCTGCAGCTCAAAGGAGTAGTTCATTTGTGCATGGTATGGACACAGTGGAGGGGACACAGGTCACTGAGGTTGAGGAGATCCTTGGGGTCTTTAAAGATTTCTATCGCACGCTATATTCTTCTAGCGGAGAGATGAGGATGGAAGAGGTGGACTCATTTCTTGAGCGAGGTGAGCTTCCGGTGTTGTCTGTGGCGGATAGAGATAAACTGGAGTCACCTATTACTATTGATGAACTGGAGGGCGCTCTGCATGGCATGAGCAATGACAAGGCACCGGGAGCAGACGGGCTACCAGTTGAAATTTATAAACAGTTAGAAGAAATCCTATTACCCAAACTATTGAAAGTCTTTGAGGTGGCGGAGGGGGAAGGTGTATTGCCTGAATCTATGAGAGAAGCAATAATAGTAGTAATTACTAAGGAGGATAAAAATCCGAGGCTTCCAGACTCATATAGACCCATCTCGTTATTAACAGCGGACGTGAAGCTTCTGGCTAAGGTGTTGTCAAACCGGCTGACTGGAGTTATATCTAACCTAATCCATATGGACCAATCAGGGTTCATGGCCAATAGGTCGACAGCTGCTAATATCAGGAGATTGTACCTTAATCTACAGTTGCCGCCTGACAACCCTGGCCGGAGGGTGATCGCTTCGCTAGATGCCCAGAAAGCGTTCGATAGTGTTGAGTGGGGGTATCTGTGGAAAGTGTTGCAGCATATGGGTTTTGGCCCACGGTTTGTAAAGTGGGTGCAGCTGTTGTATAATAGGCCTACTGCTAAAGTTAGAGTTAACGGTATGACCTCCTCAGCGTTTGAGTTGCACCGGGGAACGAGGCAGGGCTGCCCACTATCGCCGCTCCTATTTGCTATTGCAATAGAGCCTCTGGCGGCGGCCATTAGGAAAACAAAGGAGATCCATGGATTTAAGTATGGGCATTTAGAGGAGAAAATAGCTCTTTATGCTGACGATTTATTACTTTTCTTGGGGGATCCATCAGCCTCATTGGATCATGCCATGCAGATAATAGAGAAATTTGGAGAAGTTTCGGGACTGACCATTAATTGGTCTAAATCGAGCCTCTTTAAAGTGGATGGGGAAGTAGCCTGGACAAATGAGGATACTGGGGCTAACAAATTGAAGAATGTGGACGAATTTAAATATCTAGGCATCCAGATATCTCTGCCAGTAGAAAAATACATACAGGTGAACTTATGGCCTCTCCTTAAAAAATTGAGAGCCAAGGTGGATGCCTGGAACAAGCTACATTTGTCAGTTGTTGGAAGGGTTAATTTGCTAAAGATGGTAGTAATGCCTAAACTCCTATACATACTGCACAATGCCCCTGTTTGTATTTCAAGGAAAAGATTTAAAGGGATAAACTCGCTGTGTTAGGGACCTGGTGTGGGGTAAAAAGCAGCCTAGGGTGCGATTAGAGACTTTACAAAGGCCGAAAGATGAGGGGGGTCTAGCAATCCCAAATCCGGAATTGTATTATATAGCGGCGCAATGTCAACACCTCAGGGGTTGGTCTGATCGAGAGAAAGATGGGGGCATTAAAGAAGTACTGGAATACATAGTGGGTAGAAGTCCATTGGTAATGGGACTAGAGGATGGTGCGGTGGGGCTCCTGGGTAGAACATCTCCTACAATGGCACTTATAAATAAGACCTGGGATAGGCTGAAAAGGGTGAGAGGGGTGACCCGGTTAACTAAGTTTACACCTATCTGGGATAACAGTAATCTCCCGGAGATTCAGAAAATGGGGAATATTGAGGAGTGGAGACGCAAGGGTGTAATATACATGCATCAGATATTGGACGGGGGAATTGTGAAATCGTTCCCGCAGTTACAGAGTGAGTTTCAGTTACCGGAGTCCGGCTGGCTCCACTACAGTCAATTAAAACATGCGATTACAGCCCAAGCGGCTAAAAAAAGTGTGGCCATACAGACTGACCTGGTACTGGAGTATGTGTGTAAGGGCGGAGGAAGCACTAAAGGGATCATATCTGGCACGTATAAAGATATATTACATACCTTTCTTTTAGACTAACCAATTAAAACTAAATCTAAATGGGAGGAGGAAGTTGGGCCGATAACGGAGGAGGTGTGGGAGAGTATCTTAGAGTATGTCCCTAAACTTTCCATGAGCGAACCGGCCAGACTATCTCACCTATACATGATTCACCGGGTATATAGGTCTCCTTTACTGATGTTTAAAATGGGGTTGAAAAGGAATTCGGAGTGTCCAAGGTGTCAGGGATCTGACGCAGGTATTTTTCACATGATGTGGTCTTGTCCGAGACTGGTCTCCTTTTGGACTAAGGTTATCCACAAGATAGGAAGAACATATGGGTGTGTTCTCCCCAGGGAACCAGTGATCTGCCTATTGGGATATGTTGAGGAGCTTGGGGTGGAAAATACTATGAAAATTGTCATTGCTAGGCTGCTGTATGCGGCAAGAAAGCTAATCGCCAGGTCCTGGATTAAAAAAGACCACCCCGACCAGAGGAGAGTACATTAAAAGGGTGAAATGTATTCTTCAGCTGGAACAGGGAGTGTATGAAAGAAGGGGGAATGTTAAAATGTTTGAGAAGCTATGGTCTCCTTGGCTGCAATGCGAATAAGACGAGTGATGGACCAATAAACTGGTCTGGGACCGGGATGGCCGTCTGAGACCTCTGATGTGTGTGTTTTGTTTTATTTGTGTTACTAGTTGTTCCTCCTGCACAACGGGATGGTTGCTATACTACAGTTGGAGGGTATTATAAGTGTGTTCTATTGGGATGTAGTATCGGGGAGAAGTGTTGCTGCCGGGGTGGGGGAGGGGGGCGGGAGGGGGAGTTAAAGGGGTAATAGATGTGATAAATTTAATTTGGATGCCGATTTGTTATTCTGTTGTATGTATTCTGTTTTAATAAAAAAGTATCTGATTTAAAAAAAAAAGAAAGGGACGATGGCAGGATACATGTCCCCACCTATTCTGAGCATGACATGGGGGGGAGAAGTGGAGGTAAGAAAGGGACGAAGGCAGGATACATGTCCCCACCTATGCTGAGCATGACACGGGGGGGAGCAGTGGAGGTAAGAAAGGGACGAAGGCAGGATATATGTCCCCAACTATTCTGAGCATGACACGGGGGAGTTGCCACCAGTCTGGATGCATAAAAGCCAGTACTAGGGAAAATTGGAGGAAATACCCAAAACATCCACATTCCCACTCCTGTTTTTTGCCGTGTTTTTTTTCGGCATTGACCCCATAGCTTATTGCAGCCAGCCATTCGTGTATACGTTGCACATGTTCCTTAGATTGCCTATACACAATATGTATCCTCTTTATCAAACAGAAAAAACAAGAAAGAAGCCGGCCTGATTCACTCTGCAGGATCCTTGAATGATGAAACAGGTAACCTATAAACCCCTCTGTATTTGTGGTAAGGGGATGTCGTATACATCCTGTTCTCCTGATATGTTGGTTCAGCTAATAATTATGTTCCCCGTGACATAACCTTAATCCACACCGCATTTTCTTTAACGTTCCTTTGGGAGACCCAGACCATGGGTGTTTAGCTTCTGCCTCCGGAGGACACACAAAGTACTACACTTAAAAGTGTAGCTCCCCCCTCTGAGCTTATACACCCCCTGGTAGCCAGTCCTAGCCAGTTTATTGCTTTGTGTCAGGAGGCATACATCCACACATGCATGCTCATCTGATTGTTTGACTTTTGGAAAGAGTTTGAAGAAAAGCGGGTCCATGTCTGGACTCCCGGCATGTCCCTTCTCACCCCACTGTGTCGGCGGTGTTGTTAAGGTTGATTTACAAGGCTGAAGCCTTACATGCCGCGCTCCTTCACCATCCCTTCTGGGCTCTGGCTTGAAGTGGGAGCCAGCACGGTCTCCATGCCTGGCAGGAGTCCGGTCTCCATCCACAGCCCCTTGAGGATTCTGTTGGACCGGAGCACTCATCACCAGGGACATGGCCCTGCGTCTCAGCAGCTCAGTACCTGAGACGTTTATGTTGGGGGTCCCGGTTCTTTATTGTAAGGGGAGAGTATGCTGTATGTGATTGTTTTTAACTTTTCCGGCGGGTTCTCCAGCTTTTGCCTGAGAACCGCGCCGATGGTGCCTGCTTGTCGGCCTCGCCGCTTAAATTTAGGCCCGGAGGCCTAGTTTCGTTTTCCTGCCCTCGCATGTCACTCATGCAGAGGGACAGGTTCGGCTCCTCCCGGCGACCGTTCTACACAGGGGAGGGACACTCCCCACTGCTGGGGCGTCCCTCCTTCCCGGCAGGTCTCTATAGCCCCCCAGTTCCCGCTCTTTTATAGGAACGCCCCTAGTCCCGCCCCCTCTCTTCGCTTCGGCTGCCATTTCTCAGGCAGAGTTCACTCTGCTCTGGGACATCCTGCATTCTGCATCTCTGCTAAGGTGCTGCGCTCTGGGGGAACCGGGCTTCGGGATCTGGAGGGCACACAACACCTCGCTCAGCGGTTTGGTAAGCCACAGCCGGTCTCCGGTTGTGGACCTCTGTATATTCTCCCTGGGGTTCATTCTCTGCATAGCCCCCACTCCAGCAGCATGTCTCACACGAGGAGCAAGGCTCCAAAGCTTTATTCTGCATGCACTGCATGTAAGCTCCTGCTGCCTGAGCCGAGCACCTATCCACATTGTGATGGTTGCTCTAACTTGGCGGTGCCACAGCCTGGAGTCTCACCCCCAGTGGTCTCTCAGGCTGCTGCTGCACCTGTGACTGAACCCCCGGCCTGGGTAGAGTCCTTTTCTAGGTCCATATCCCAGTCATTTGCTGAGTCCATGGGACTTTTGTCCAGGACTTTGATGAATATGCATCAGCCCCCCTCTCAGGGTGCCTCTAATACTCTTGACAGAGGACTCCTATCCTCTGACCTCCGTTCATCAGAGCTCACGGAGAATTCATCATCTGATCCCAGGCCCCGTCCTTCTAAGAGAAGGCGCAGGGTTTCCTCCCCCTCCCCATCCCACGGCTCTGTCTCAAGAGCTGACTCTCAAGATGAGGAGGATGCACTCACTGGGGTCTCGGAGGCTATGTATCCCATTGATTTCTCTGAGGGTGACTCAGATCTTAGTGATTTGATTGCTTCTATTAATTCTGTGCTGGATCTCAATCCGCCAGTGTCAGAGGAGCAACTCTTTGGCAGAAAAACATCAGTTTACCTTGCCTAAGAGAGTGAAGAGTGTGTTCTTTAACCAGTCCAGTTTTCAGACCGCTGTGACCAAACCCAGGGCCTGCCCTGACAAACGCTTTCCAAAGCGTGGTTCTGATGACCGGTTTCCATTTCCACCTGAGGTGGTCAAGGAGTGGTCTCACTCCCCAAAGGTAGACCCTCCGGTGTCTAGGCTCTCAGCCCGGACCGTTGTGTCGGTGGCTGATGGCACCTCACTTAAGGATTCCACTGACCGTCAGATTGACCTTCTGGCCAAATCTGTGTACGAAGCTGCGGGGGCCGCGTTTTCCCCGACTTTTGCAGCAGTGTGGGCTCTCAAAGCCATCTCTGCTTCTCTAGAGGAGATGCATTCCCTCACCAAGGAATCTATGCCTGAGATGGTTACCTTAACTGCTCAGGCTTCAGCCTTTTCATCTTATGCCATGTCTGCCATGCTAGAGGCTGCTCACCGCACTGCGGTGGCTTCAGCTAATTCTCTTGTTATCCGCAGGATTTTGAGGCTTCGAGAGTGGAAGGCAGATGCTTCGTCCAAGAAGTTTCTTGCTGGGCTCCCTTTTGCTGGTTCACGGCTGTTTGGTGAACAGCTGGATGAAATCATTAAAGAAGCTACTGGCGGGAAGAGTACTTCCATGCCACAAACCAAGACCAGGAAACCCGCCCAGGGTAGGAATCAATCGAGGTTTCGTTCCTTTCGTTCCTCCAACTGGTTATCCTCTAAGCCTTCCGCCTCGTCCGCTAACTCAGCCAAGGATCAGAAATCCAACTGGCGCCCAAAAGCGCGTCCGCAGAAGACCGCAGGAGGTTCTGCCACTAAGGCAGCTTCCTCATGACTCTCGGCCCGCTCCAGCCACGTCCTTAGTCGGTGGCAGGCTGTCCCACTTTGGCGACGCTTGGTTAAAGCAGGTCTCCGATCAGTGGGTGAGAGACATCATATCTCACGGCTACAGGATAGAATTCTCTTCCAGCCCTCCAAACAGATTTTTTTTCTCTCAACTCCCCCCTGCTCCAAGGCCGCCGCCTTCTCGCAGGCCGTGGCGTCCTTGCAGGCAATCGGAGTGATTGTCCCAGTTCCCGCTCAGGAACGGTTCAGAGGTTTTTACTCAAATCTCTTCCTAGTTCCAAAAAAGGACGGTACCTTCCGGCCCATCCTGGATCTCAAGCTTCTCAACAAGCATGTCTGGGTGCGGCATTTTCGCATGGAGTCTCTGCGATCAGTCATTGCCTCTATGACCCAAGGGGAGTTCCTGGCGTCCATCGACATCAGAGATGCCTATCTACATGTGCCAATCGCAGTGTCACATCAGCGTTGGTTACGTTTTGCGATAGGAGAGGATCATTTCCAATTCGTGGCTCTCACCTTCGGGTTAGCCACGGCCCCTCGGGTATTCACCAAGGTCATGGCGGCAGTGATTGCGGTCCTGCACCTCCAGGGGTTAGCAGTGCATCCTTATCTGGACGACCTTCTGGTCAAGGGTCCATCCAGCGCAGACTGTCAGCGGAGTGTTTCGCTCACTCTCGCCACCCTAGCCCAATTCGGGTGGATTGTCAATCTTCCCAAATCCACTCTGACTCCGACCCAGAGGCTCACGTACCTAGGGATGCAGTTCGAGACTTTGCCGGCACTTGTGAAGTTGCCCTTAATCAGACAGCAGTCTCTCCGGCTAGCGGTGCGCTCTCTCCTGAGGCCCCGCCGTTATTCCCTCAGGTGCCTGATGCAGGTGCTGGGTCAAATGGTGGCTTCCATGGAGGCGGTTCCCTTTGCCCAGTTCCATCTGCATCCTCTGCAGCTGGACATTCTCCGCTGTTGGGACAAGCAGCCTTCCTCCTTACAGAGGTTAGTGGCTCTGTCGCCACGGACCAGGGCCTCTCTTCAGTGGTGGCTTCGACCCCTCTCCCTGTCCCAAGGGCGCTCCTTCCTGGCTCCGTCCTTGGTGATTCTCACCACGGATGCCAGCCTATCCGGCTGGGGAGCGGTACATCTCCACCACAGAGCTCAGGGCACTTGGACTCCATCCGAGTCAGCCCTTTCAATCAATGTGCTGGAAACCAGAGCTGTGCTTCTAGCTCTCCTAGCCTTTCACCACCTGTTGGCGGGCAAGCACATCCGAGTCCAGTCAGACAACGCGACAGCGGTTGCCTACATCAATCACCAAGGCCGGACACGCAGCCGCCTGGCAATGTTGGAGGTCCAACGCATTCTTCAATGGGCGGAGGACTCCAAGTCCACCATATCCGCAGTCCACATCCCTGGCGTAGAAAACTGGGAGGCAGATTATCTCAGCCGTCAATCCGTGGACGGTGGCGAGTGGTCTCTGCACCCGGCAGTGTTTCAGTCAATCTGCCGCAAGTTGGGCACTCCGGACGTGGACCTAATGGCATCCCGTCACAACAACAAGGTTCCGGTTTACGTGGCTCGCTCCCACGATCCTCAGGCCTTCGCCGCGGACGCTCTGGTTCAAGACTGGTCCCAGTTTCGTCTGTCCTACGTGTTTCCCCCTCTAGCTCCCTTGCCCAGAGTCCTGCGCAAGATCAGAATGGAGGGCCGTCGAGTCATCCTCGTTGCACCGGACTGGCCCAGGCGAGCTTGGTATCCGGACCTGCTCCAACCGTCCGTGGAGATGCCGTGGCATCTTCCGGACCGTCCAGACCTGCTCTCGCAAGGTCCGTTTTTCCGCCCGAATTCTGCGGCACTCAAATTGACGGCGTGGCTCTTGAGTCCTGGATTTTGACGGCTTCTGGTATTCCTCCTGAAGTCATCTCCACTATGACTCGGGCCCGTAAGTCTTCCTCCGTCAAGATCTATCACAGGACTTTCCTGTCCTGGTGTCGCTCTTCCAGCCATTCTCCTTGGCCATTTTCGTTGCCGACCCTTCTGTCTTTTTTACAGTCCGGTCTGCAGCTAGGACTGTCCCTCAACTCTCTCAAGGGACAAGTCTCAGCTCTATCAGTGCTATTCCAGCGGCGTCTCGCCCGGCTGGCTCAGATCCGCACCTTCATGCAAGGTGCGTCTCACATCATTCCGCCTTATCGGCGGCCCTTGGATCCCTGGGACCTTAACTTGGTCCTCACGGTATTGCAGAAACCCCCCTTTGAGCCTCTTGGGGAGGTTTCTTTGTATCGTCTTTCTCAAAAGGTGGCCTTTCTAGTTGCCATAACTTCTCTCAGGAGAGTCTCTGATTTGGCTGCGCTCTCCTCTGAGTCACCTTTTTTGGTTTTTCACCAAGACAAGGTAGTTCTCCGTCCGACCCCGGACTTTTTTCCTAAGGTGGTCTCTCCCTTCCACCTTAACCAGGATATTTCCTTGCCTTCCTTCTGTCCGGCCCCTGTTCATCGCTTTGAGAAAGCGCTGCATACTCTAGATCTGGTGCGTGCTCTCCGGATTTATGTGGCTCGTACCGCTGCGCTTAGGCGGTGCACCTCTCTTTTTGTGCTAACCACAGGGCGGCGCAAGGGTCTCTCTGCTTCTAAGCCGACCTTGGCCCGTTGGATTAGATCGACCATTTCGGACGCCTACCAGAGTACTCAGGTGCCTCCCCCGCCGGGGATCAAAGCACACTCGACCAGAGCTGTCGGTGCCTCTTGGGCTTTTAGGCACCAGGCTACGGCTCAACAAGTCTGTCAGGCTGCCACTTGGACTAGCCTGCATACCTTTTCGAAGCACTACCAAGTGCATGCTCATGCTTCGGCAGATGCGAGCGTGGGCAGACGCATCCTTCAGGCGGCTGTCGCCCACTTGTGAAGTTAGGCTCCTCCTACTTCTTAGTTTTTTCTGTTTATTCCCACCAAGGGACAGCTTTGGAACGTCCCATGGTCTGGGTCTCCCAAAGGAACGATAAAGAAAAAGAGAATTTTGTTACTTAACGTAAATTCTTTTTCTTATAGTTCCGTATTGGGAGACCCAGCTCCCTCCCTGTTGCCTGTTGGCAATTTTCTTGTTCCGTGTGTTATCACCGGCTGCTGTCGTGGACAGAGTCTCCGGTTGTTCCGGTTCTTACTCTGTTCTACTTGTGGGTGGCTATTCTCCTTCAGCTTTTGCACTAAACTGGCTAGGACTGGCTACCAGGGGGTGTATAAGCTCAGAGGGAGGAGCTACACTTTTAAGTGTAGTACTTTGTGTGTCCTCCGGAGGCAGAAGCTAAACACCCATGGTCTGGGTCTCCCAATACGGAACTATAAGAAAAAGAATTTACGGTAAGTAACAAAATTCTCTTTTTTGCTATTCCCATTTACCTGGCACTTTTCGAATGAGTGCTGACAAGAGAAATGGGAAACACTCAGTGGTTAACCTGTTTCATAAATTTCCATGAGGAATAACAGAGGAACGTCCAAAATATGGATTAATAAGAAAATGCAAAAAATGCTAGAGAATTTTATATTTATTGGAATATAAAGTACTGTATTTTCGTTTTTTATAAGACGCACTGGATTATAAGATGCACCCCAAATTTAGAGGAGGAAAATAGGGAAAAAATAGTTAATGTTAAAATGAGGGTCTGTCTTTCAATCCTATTGTGTCTTATATTATCTCACCGGGGGAGCGGCGGTGGTGGAGCAGCTCAGGAGGGTCACAGGAGGCAAGGGTCGGCGATAATGCTGGCTCGAGCGAGGGGGAATTGCTGCTTAGGAGGGTCATTGGACAGAGGGTCGGCGGTACTGCGGGCTCGGAGGAGGGGGAGCTGGGCTCAGGAGGGTCGGCGGTACTGCGGGCTCAGGAGGGTCAGTGGATGGAGGGTCGGCGATACTACGGGCTCGGGGTTGTCACCGTGGCAGGTGCCATTAATCTGCTAGCGGACTGTGGGCTCCATTGAATCACCCACGGTTGACAAGATTGACTTCAAGAAAATGGCCACCGGATGCAGCGCATGCGCATATAGGACTCCACAGACATTTTCTTGAAGTCCATCACGATTCAAAGCAGCCCATAGTCAAATCAATGGCACCTGCTGCCGAGACACCCCGTCCTGTGACCCTACTGAATCACTGCACTGCAGTGACACCACCTCTTCTAAGCCCTCAGCATCGCTGACCCTGCCTCTGTGAGAGCCTAGGCTATGAATCAACTATCCAAAATAATAAGATAATATGTCTTTGTATAACCATTGCTTAAATGCTATCATGTATACTAGGATGCACATCTTGGAATGCATTATTACAACTAATTATACTAGGCCGAACAATGCAGGCATTCAGGAGACCCACCTCACACTGGTCCCTTGAGTGTCAGTAACAAGCAGCTGACGTACATGCATAGACTTTTGCCTATCTCCAGGTGCCTAATCAAGGACAGTATAGTCATGTAGGAAACTCTAGCCAAATAAGGGAATAAGTGGAACCAAGTTAGATAATTGGTTAATAGCAATACGGAGTGAACTGTGTAACTTTTTTTTTTTTTTTTTACAATACATGGGTTAAAAGAGCAATGTGCTTCTCCCGGATAAAGATACGTCTCCGTGTGGTCATTTTTCCTGATTCATATATATCTGCGCAGATCTGATTTGGAATCCTCCCCCGAGACCCTGAGAGACCCCCTAGAGGTCTCCCTCCCAACACCACCTGTGACCCCCGCTCCACCACTGCCGCTTCTGTAAGACCTGTCCGGATTATAAGTCGCTTCCCCCCCCCTTCCCAATTTTACCCCCAGTTTTGGAGGGGAGGGGAAGAAAAGTGTGTCTTATAATCCAGAAAATACAATATTTATTGAATTGTACAGGAGAGAGCTTTACTAAAGGATCTCTCATTAATTTCATTTTCATAGTATGCGGTCAACAGCTCGTGGCCTGCCGACTGTTCTGCAATTACATCTCCAAGCACGTGGCTGTTGGTGCATGCTGGGAGTTGTAGTTTTATCAGTCAGAATGCCACTGATTGCTGACCTTCTATATAAGACCTCCTTTATGTTAATAAGTGCATTCTCTTGTTTATACTGTTATATAACTGTGTATTTTTCTGCTTTTACCGCTTACCATTTCCAGCCTCTCTGCTCGGTAAGAGATTTGGGGGGGTCCACAATAGACTGTAGGTAAATCTGCATGCAGCGCCCATTATCCAGCAATTCCATGCCAGCCAAAGCCAAATTACCAGTGTGACTAACATATATGACGTGATCAATTGATCCCTGTAGATATGAGATTGGACTAACCTTTTACTAACCTTGTCTGGTTCACTCAGTAAATAAATTCTAACCCGGGTCCAAAACTTCTCATAACTGGTGAAGGGGATGGTCTCTTCATCTGGAGGAATCGCTGTTAACTTCCAAAGTTGTTTCTTGCACTTTCCACCTCCTACGATTTTTAGAAATGCTGCAAAGATTGCAAGAAAATGAGGAAAAAAAAAATATTATTATTATTATTATTATTATTATTATTATTGGGGTTGTCCTGGATGACGATGTTGACCTTTTTAAAATGGGTCGGTCATCTTTATGAGATGAGCAGAGGTCCAACACATTGGTATTGCCTTCAGTCAGGTGAGAAATCAACAGAGTACAGAATAAGATCACCGCGGCCCCGTGCACTGTGTAGGAGTCATTATTGGGTGCCGCAGCTCGGAATCGCATTCACTTCAATGGGAGCTGCAGGACCTGAGAGCCACCACTATAGTGCACGTATGGCTCTATACAGTGTGTCCACCCATATCCTATCCACCGCCATTAACTTGAGAACGGCGGCAGCTATAGGCATAGAAGTGGTGTCTAGGTATAGTAAAGTAGTCATTCGCGCTATGCAATGAAACCACCTATAGCGCCACCTGGTGGAAAACAACGGAGTTAGCATTTTTATCTTGAAAACGGAACGAGATAGAGAAAAAAGTGGATTACAAAGTTGTAGGGCATCATCAATTCAATACGAATCGACACCTTGCATACAGAAATGCTATGATTAGAACGTGTAAAACTCACAAAGCTGCGGACGTGAAGCGATACCTCATGGAGACCTTCCTACAAGTCATTGGGTATGGTGGCTGCTTGGAGTGGCCTCCACGCTCACCTGACCTGACCCCATTGGACTTCTTTCTGTGAGGTCACATCACACAGCAGGTGTATGCGACCCCTCCACCAACATTGCAGGACCTACGACGATGTATCACAGATGCTTGTGCAAATGTGTCACCTACCATATTACACAGCGTGCAGCAAGATACAGTATGCTGTGCAGAGTCCAGATGTGCATTGCAGCTGACGGCGGCCACTTTGAGCATCAAAGTTAAATGAGCGCCATATGCGTGACCAGCATTCAATGTTTTGGGGGGGGGGGTGTCATGGGTTTCGTTTCATATAGCATTTCTGTAAGCAAGGTGTCGATTCGTATTGAATTGATGATGCCCTACAATTTTATAATTCACTTTTTTTCTCTATCTTGTTCCATTTTTGAGGTAAAAATGCTAACTCCGTTGTTTTTCACCAGGTGGCGCTATAGGTGGTTTCATTGCGTAGTGCATGGATACTTTACTATACCTAGACACCACTTCTATGCCTATAGCTGCCGCCGTTCTCAAGTCAATGGCGGTGGACAGGATATGGGTGGACACACTGTATACAGAGGAGTTAGGACCTGATATCGGCGGATTGGGGTGTCAAGTCCTCATCGATCCGGTAGGCCATCAGCATAATTATCATGGACAACCCCTTTAAATGTGCTTGGCTATTATCGCTGCAGATTCTTTTTCCATTTGGCTTTAGGATTTTTCAAATTTTATTTATTTTATTTCCATTCTAAATTTGGTGATTGGAAAATCCAAACTTTGAGGGGGTTTTTTTTTCTCAATTTTCTCCCTTCGTTGAAAAAAAAAATTATGTTGTAGATTTTCACCATGATTTTTAGCATAAAATCTGCAGCAAATCCACATCAAAATCTGCAAACGCACCGCAGATCCTTTGTGAAATCCTCTAAGATCTGCGGCATCACATTCATAGGTAATCCTGGAATGTGGTAAAGTCTCCACTAAAGTGTTCAGCATTTCTGAGGTGGGTAACAATCCAGAAATCCTGTTGTGATCTGTTTGCTCTCTGCCTCCATTCATTCTCAGTGTGAAGATAGCCGGTAGCGTTTGCATCTTAAGTGCCATCTTTCCGCTCATCCATCCTTTTCGTCCATGTTGCCCTTTTGCCGTTTTTTCATTCTGCTTTCACGGATCTGTCTCTTCTTTCAGGGAAGGCGTCTATAGACCAGAGATATGATGGTTGTAGTTATGGCTCCATAGGTAAGAAGATCTCAGTGCTGAAGAGGGAAAAAAATGAGACTTTATGATATTTTGATTTGTAGTGTTCACAGCAATTCTATAGTAATATCTTCACTCACTCAAATACTAAAATGTGTTTGCTATTATTTTTATTATTATTTATTTAAAGGTAACCTGTCACCAGATTTGGGGCCTATAAGCTGCAGCCACCACCAGTCGGCTCTTATATACAGCATTCTAACATGCTGTATATAAGCGCCCAGGCCGCTGTGTAGAACATAAAAAACACTTAAAAGGTCGGTGCGTGGCAGACTGTTTGGATGGGCTTCTCCGTTCTCCGGGTCTGGCACCTCCTCTTTCGGCCATCTTTATCCTCCTTCTGAAGCCTGGGTGCATGACGCGTCGGCTGTCATCCACAATAGCCGGCATTGAGGTTCTGCGCATGCGCACTACAATACTTTGATCTGCCCCGCTCGTGGCAGATCAAAGTGCGCCCCAGTGTCTGCTTGTGTGGATGACGTAGGACGCGTCATGCACCCAGGCTTCAGAAGGCGGAGGACAAAGATGGCTGAAGGAGGAAGCGCCGGTACCAGAGAATGGAGACTCCCATCCGACCCATCTGCTCTGCACCACCCCTTAGGTGAGTATTATACAGTGATTTTTACATTTTACATAGCTGCCTGGGCTCTTATATACAGCATGTTAGAATGCTGTATATAAAAGCCCAGTAGGGGTGTCCGCAGCTTATAGGCCCCAAATCTGGTGACAGTTCCCTTTAAAATATTCTGCTTTTGGAGGTATTATTGAAAAGTGAATGGAGAGACCGGGAAAAATCTCTGCATAATAGATTTACCAGAAATTGGCACAAATAAATTTCAGTTCCTCTATTGCTTCATTAGGGGTGACACAGGAGTCCATGAGGTATGCTGCTAACACTATACAAATAAGTGATCTTCACCCACCATCGGGAGCCAAGCCAATCAGCTTAAGCTTAGTGTCCGCAGGAGGCAGACACAGGACCGCGATCAGCCACATTTCTACCTTTTTTAGATTTGCGGTATCTTTTTTTTTTTTTTTTTTTTTTTTCTTTTTGTGTTTTTTGTTTTATTTATTTTCCTTTTTTTCTTTTCAGATTCAGCTTGTAATTTGGGCAACAGGGTGTAGCCTCATGCTGACATCCCGCATAGAGACCGAGAGAACAGTGTGGTCTGATCCATATTGTATTTTCCCTGGTCTGTCCAGAGCACCCTACCCTCCCCTAACACATCAAGTGTCTCGGGGTGGACTGTCCTGGCCACCCATCTCCGGCTCGATCGTCCACCATAGTGTGACTTGTGCCAGGAGGGGAGACAGATCTTTATTCCGATGACTTCATTTCTTAGGGCTCCTGACTATAGTCTTTCCCAAGCTGCAAAGAAGGATTCCTGGGCCTTCAGGACAGGTACCTTTCCCTCTCCCCAGGTCCCAGGCAGTTAAGGGGGCTCCTGGTCTAAATAAATTAATTTAAAAAAAAAACAAAAAACAGTCCAGCATTGAATGTCCTACTTCTAGTCCCTCATATTTTAATTTTTGTTAATTTTTTTTTTGGGAGTAGGGGGGGGGGGGGTTTGGGGTTGGGGGTTATGTTTTTTGTTCTTTTGTTAGTTGTGGTGGTTGGTTGTTTTGTTGTGTTTTTCATTAGCGCCCCTAAATTTAGTCCTCTGCTTTCTCAGGCCTACTCTCGCGGCCAGATTGCAGCCTGGTCGATCGCGCACACTGGCTCTTACACACCCCACTGCCTGCTACTACTCTTGGCCTATTAGGCCGCTTGTCTCAGACTGCCACGCGGAAACTCCTCACACTTTTCTGTGTCCCTCCTCTGAGTTATTTTTTTTTTTTCCTGGCACTATTTTCTTGCTCGCTGGCATGAAGTTCACTAGATGGCAGCAGAGGGGCAGCCAGAATCCTCCAAGGTGCGCGGCTGTTTTCAGAGTTCGGTAGCATCACAATGAATCAGAGGCCACCAGAAATATACATTGTACGTACTTTCTTTTTTTTTTCTACTTTTGGCCGATAGAATAGTTCTGTTTTTAATATGCATCCACACAAGCTACAGAAGAGAGTTCACTATGCAACTCCTATAGGAGCCCCCACTGCCAACTATATAAAAGCCCCATTTTCCCTTTTTGGGCGGATGATGCATACAGTTGGTCCAGGTCAGAGTTCTCGTTGATGCTTTTATTCTACACATAGGATATCATATGTGCCTTCCTATATGTCCTTTGCTTTTACACTTCCCTGCCTACTTGCCCCTGGCTCGGAAGCCCTTACAGCTGGTTTCTGGAGGAAGGCCCTTTCCTCTCAGGCTGCTACTCAAGTCAGGGATGTCTGTTCAAACAATAATGTCCAGACCTCAACCGCAGCTATGGACTGTTTTATCTGTGCTGACAACCGCCTGGTACTCTGTCCATTTTCCGCGGTGAGTTGGACCCACCATCTTCCAGAAACCACATCGCTGCTCCTGATCGTAGCAGCGGTTCAAGTGCAGTGAATACTATCCAGTGAGTCTGACCTACCACCTCTCTGATCGCTGCATTGGTCCAGGTGCTCTGTCCATCTAGTGCATCAGACCTGCCATCTACCTTGAACCACATGGTTGATTGCAGCAGCAGTCCACATGTTCTGTCCACCATTTAGTGAGTCAGACCTATCATCTACCACGTAGCACATAGCTGATTGCAGCTGCAGTCCTAGTGTTCAGGCTTCTATCCAGTGATATTCACTTTCTACCACAAATCTTAGGGCTTTTCGGGTCTACAGAGGTAGGTGGTCCAAGAGCACTGTCCACTATCCAGTCCAGTGAGTCAGACCCACTAGCTGCCATAAGCCACAGAGATTGACCCCAGCATGGTCCAAGTGGCCTTGGGCGATTTCATTTCCCCAGCTTCCCTGTCTGTTTCTTGGCACTTGCCTCGTCTTATTTACAGAGATTGGTTCACAGAATGTTCTCTGCAAGCTAAGGAGAAGGTTTGAGAACCTATTAAGTGCTGTATCCAGTTCTTTCGTCATCTACTTCTGAAATGACCAAAGGATTCATGCTTACGGAGGTAATCTATCGTCTCGCAGAGGTAGTCTATGAAACTTCCATATGTTTCCCAGATCACCCTCCTTCCTCAGAATCCTTCCTCGGATTTTACTTCTATGTTACACGGCTTGGCTCGTGGACCACAGCACTTAATGCTTTTTGTTCCTCCAATCCGGTCATTGATTGTGATCTAAGCAAGGAAACCCTTTGATCTTTCTCTTTTCTCTTCCTTCTTGCTGTTGCACCTGGAATCTGGTTTGTTCCTCAGCTCTCTGAGGTCAGGTTTTGTCTTTCCTTTTGAAAGAAAACTAGTTTACTGTTATCAGTTTTAGTTGTCCTGTGAGGTGTGCACGCTTACTAAATTGCTAGCGGCTTCTCGTTGATCTCTGGGACCCCATCTGGTGTTAAACGCTCTACAGCACTCTCCTTTTTGTATCCATTCTAGTCATTCTTTGTTTCCCAGAAAAAAAAAATTCTGACTATATTCCCTTCCATGGGCAAGTCTCAGAACTAGCACCCCTGTCTTGTTGCCCTAACTTCCTGACCTTCATCAGGTCATGGTGGTGCTGCATTCAGTTTCCTCAGATTCTCTGTTTTGTGATCCGGAGAGTCGTCATAATGGACTTCCGGTCTGGATGCATATTAGCAAGGAACAGTGTGTCCTCGCTGTCATTCCCACTCTCGTCGCCTGTACCTCGGGCCTCTTGGACCATTCGTCATGGGGTCCTTCCCTTTTCCTTGGCAGTTTCATGTCTAGGCAGAAAGATTTTGTTTTTGATTTTTTTTTTTTTTTTTTTCTTTTTTCTTAATTAGTCCTTTCTCTTACCACCCTTGGGAATTACTTTAGGACGTCTCATGGTTTCCTGTGTCCCACAATGAAGCAATTGAGAAAAGATTTTGGGTACTCTCCATAAAATCTTTCTCTTAGCCTTCATTGAGGGACACAGCACCCAACCTTTTAAAATGCCTCTGTTGGGCCAACCTGTATTTTATATTGGGTTGCTTCTATTGCTTTCACACTAACTGATCGCCTTGGCTCCAGTCCGTGGGTATATACTACTGAGGAGGAGCTTTTTCATATTGCATTGTCAGCCTCCTAGTGGCAGCCACATACACCCCATAGTTTCCTGAGTCATCCAATGAAGGCTCCAAGAAAGAGAGAGTTTACTGGGAGTACCAAAAATCTTGTTTTCTGGCCAGAAAATGGCAACAATTTTATTTTCTTGTGCAGCGGAGAACAGTTCAGTTGCGAGCCCGGATGGTACAGAAAGTCTGATGTCTTCAGCAGAGGCCACGTACAGTTACACAGGTAATTTATAAGGAAAGCTTCATATTGCGAAAATGTCCTTGTATCGGGGTAATGGTGATTAATGTATCATTGTATTTGTCCATTGCAATAATGGAGTAGGTTTACCTATAGTCCCATGGGTGGGTCTAATTGGGAACGTTTCTCCTTTTGTGGAAAGTGCCAAGCTGATGTAAGGAGACTTATAGGCCATGAAATGCCTCTCCTGGAAATTGAATGAGCAAATATATACTGTACTCTTAAAAGACAAGGAAGACTAGAACTCTATCACCACCTATGGAAATCGACCCTTGTGACATGACTTGAGATAAATATCAAAACCAGAAACTGTATTTGCAGACACGTATAGTCCAAAATAACACATCTGGCTATCCAATCGCCAAATAAACTTTCCCTTGGTCACTGTATAGTAGCTGTGTTCTTTGGTCCTGCAGATCTCCCATTGAAGTGATTGACCCTAATGTAGCATTGAAAAGCCCCTCCCTGGACGTGTGCATGGCTGTCGGGTGTCGTGCATCTCTCCTAAAACGGGGCTCATGTACGACAGCTGCCAGCACTGAACGCATCCCGAAAGGCAACTTGTGGTTGCAACGTTGTCCGCACCGCTCGCCTTCTGATGAAGAAGTGAGGCGACTCCTGACAAGGCAGAAAGCCAAATGCACATTGGCCAGTGCAAACAGTGATCAGCCGATTGTCAACTGATCACCGTTTTTAGGCGGCCTAAAAATTAGTTTACAATGTGCTATACAACCTATAGGTAGCCTCTAAATAGATAATATATGTCCCTGAAAAAATTCCTAATAGCCTACATACAACAATTCAGGTCCACGACAAACTTTAGAACCATAGAAAATGTATTCAGTGTTACACAAAAATGCAGACAATCATTTAAAATACTTTATACATAGGCTACAACTGTAAAGATATGAGGGGAATAAGTCGCACTACTAAGAGTAGCTATATGGGAAAGTAGACAATTACACATTAATCTATAGGCTAGTATAATAACCTTACATGGCATATAAATGCATGGTATACTAAGCACAAAGGCAAAATCACAATGTGACAGTCACATGCTGCTGGGATATAATTACTATTATGATGAATGGGTACTCCTGTTATCTGATTAATAACACCTATAGTGCTAATATATTGTAAGGTGTATATAGCAGCAACAGTGTGCTAGATTATAACCTATAAGTATACTATGCCAGCCATGTATCGATAAGATAAGTACAATTCAAACATTATCAGAAGCCATATGTGTTTTTCGATAGCAAAAACCCAGACAGCCACTCCCACCTCGACGCGCGTTTCACCACTTCCGATTTTGTCAGGAGGCCCCTGTCTGTGCTGTCTATAACATGCCAAAGGTATGAGGTCCAGATGATTGTGTCAGTGACCGTTCTTCCCCCATACTCTTAAACCCCCGTCACACATAGCGATGTTGTTAGCGAGATCGCTGAAACGTCACAGGTTTTGTGATGCAACAGCGACCTTGCTAGCGATCTCGCTACGCGTGACACATAGCAGCGACCGCCCCCCCGCTGCGATATTGCCGATGATACCTGAATGTCCTGGTTCATTTTGATCGTTGGTGTCTCGCTGGGCAGCATGCATCGCTGTGTTTGATGCCATAACAACGATGAGCGACTCAGAACTTGGCGACTCAGAACTCGGCGACGAGGGCGTGTCTACGCTTCTATCGAGGTCTGAGTTGTCAGAATAACTGCTGTGTGACAGAGTCCCAACGACCACCAAGGTCGTTATACGGATCGCTGTATCATTGCTGCGTCGTTGTTAGATCTGCCTGTGTGCCAGCTCACTAGCGACCATGTAGTGATGTACCGGCAATCCTGACCAGGTCGTATCGTTGTCTGGATCGCTGGAACGTGGCTACGTGTAACGGGACCCTTACAGAGGACTCTGGAAACTACTGTATATCTTATAACAGCGCTCGTAAATCTCTGTATGAACCTGCCTCAAGGGCATTTCTTTTGTTTAACCGTCTCGTGTGGCCCAGGTCACGATTCCTTTTAGTTGGGTTTGTCTGTGTTATGATCCAGATCCAAATCTGCAAATCCTATTTAATTAGGGATTACCTTTCTCGGGGTCTTAGGGGATCATCCAGATTTTCTCAATTTTTATTAAAAGTATTATGGGAAGATTTTGTATCCAGTAATAATCCTAACACATCATTTCTCATTTTTAAGGCCAGGATCAGTTCAAGCGCCGCACCCTGAGTGCTATCCAGCGGCCTCTGAACTCAATATGCGGTATTACAAAGGATTACAGCAAACTTCCAAATCTAATATAAACTTTTATTATCTCAATCTCTAAAAACAATCAGAGGCAGTCCAAGTGTGTCGCTCAGTGGCCGTCCAGCTCGGAGGTCTGGGGAGTTTAAAGCCTATGTTCTTTCAGTGCCAAGAATACACTGGAGGAGCAGGGCTACCTGTTTGAAAGACTCAAAGGCTGAAAGGGGAACCCTCATTACTCCTGATACATCTGTTTTAGTAAATACATGTATGCCCCAAGATATACTAATTCTGCAGAATCTTTCTTGAAATTGTATGTTTTGCAATTCCAGGAGTGATAATAGAGGAACAGCACAACACAAAGTTCTAAGAAAAGATCCACCAGAATTGTGATTTTATAAAAGTGATCTGTCAGGAGGGGTGACGGATCCCCTGTAAGTGAACATATCATATTGTATGAGATTATTATTTTGTGTTTATATTAATGGAGGAAATATTGAAGTAACATCCATTATTGTGGGGGAGAAGGGCTGCCTCTGCTTCTTGTTAGAGATTGTTCAATCCTGCTCCTATTTGCAGTAATCACATTAATCCATAATGGAGTTATTTATAAAAGTCAAGTGGCATCTTCCTCTCTCTTCCCTTCATTTTTTTTTTTCCACCTCTCCTCTCCTCTTCTTTTTTCCTTCCTTTTTTTTTTTCTCCTTCCTCTTTTTTTCTCATTCCTTTTTTTTCTTTTTTTTATTCTTCTTCTTCTTTTCCTTCCTCTTTTCCTTTTTTTCTTTTTTCTTTTTCCTTCCTGTTTTATTTTCTACTTCCATTTTTTTCCTTTTTTTTTTTCTCCTTCCTCCTTTTTTTTTTTCCTCATTCCTTTTTTTCTTTTTCTCTGACGCCTCATTGGGGGGACACAGGACCATGGGTGTAATGCTGCTTATCCATAGGAGGACACTAAGTAGATGCAAAGATGTTAGCTCCTCCCCTGCAGTATACACCCCCTGGCCCAGCCAGGCTACTTCAGTTTTAGCTTAGTGTCTATAGGAGGCACATAGCTGCAGACTACTGCAGCAAGAAGTTTTTGTTTTTAGAGGGCGACGGTTCCTTCGGGGACCGATTTCCCAAAACCATCAACAGGCGGGAACGCGGACTATCGCCTCCCCGTACCCCCTCCTGCGACGCTGGATCCTGGGCTGTTACTCACTGGACGACAGGTCTCATGGCACTGATTTTCCAGAGCAGATGAAAACTTCCTCAGTCCCTCTTGCAGGCTCTGAGTTGATACACGTTCTGCACCAAGTGTGACCAGGCATCAGACTGCCATCTCCACAGGAGCTGAGGTGAGATCATTCCGATTTTTTCCAGAGCAGATGAAAAACTTCCTCAGTCCCTCTGGCAGGCTCTGAGTTGATACACGTTCTGTGACCAAGCACAGCAGGCGTCAGAATCTGCACACTGGCTCCCTGACAGGAAATTGGAGCAAAGGTCACACTGACTGGATGCACATGGACTGTGATTGCAGACTCCTGCATAGCATTCCACCTGTGGCGGGGGGAGGGGAGAGCTCCCAGGACTCAGTGCAGCTGCAGCTGTGGTACACTTAAAGAGGTTTTTCTGTCCACCATTGTTGTGCAGGGCTGGAGGAGGGAAGGGGAGTCCCTTCCCACCATTTTTTGTTTTTTTTGTTATATTTTCTCATGCCTTCTTGTCAGAGCTAAGCCCCGTCCCCTCCGACACTCAATAAGCCACGCCCCCCCCACACAGGATCAGCAGAGCATTGCTCCCTCTTGTTGTGATCAGAGCCTGTGGGCATCTCTCAGAGCTGGCTTCCTCCTTCCCAGAACTGGGACACAGGAGGAGGAAGGGGAGGGGTCATCAGGCTTCTTGATGAGTTATAGCCTCACTTGCATATTAGCTCTGCAGAGCATTGCTCACTCATTACAATCAGAGTTTGTGGCTCATCAGCCAGGGGCTGCAGTCACATGTTTTATGCCCTGCACAACTACAGCAAGAACTATAAGACGCTGAGCTACTAGGGGATGATAGCACCTCTTCCTTCTGTGAGTCCGGTGCCCCTGTAGCTCCCCCCCCCCGCCACCACCGCAGCAACCGCTGCCAGCCCAGAGCCCATGGCTCCCAGTCCTCCGGAATGGGCACAGTTCCTAGAACCTGGTGCTGGCTATGCAACATTGTCCTCACACCCCTCGGGGTCCCTGGACAGAACGCAGCCTGATGACACCTCTATAGAGGGTCCTTCTGATAAGAATCAGCCCTCTGCTTCACCGGTTGCAGATCAGAAAAAGGGCATAACTCCCATGGTTCTCCCTCTGGGGTACACAGATGGGGTTCTCCCACATGTTCCGTGGTCTCTGAGGAGCCGGAGGAAGGGGAATGATGTTTGTACCGGGATGATTCCTTGGTTTCAACCTCCCCGAGCGATCAAGATGCGATGGACTTATTGCAGCAATCAACCAAAACTCTGCATGTGGAAGATCTCCCATCCACTATTACTGACCCTGCGGTCTCCTTTAAAAGGGTGAAGAAACCTCAAAAAAAAAAAGGGATTTTCACGCCGCTTCGGTATCCATAAACTCATGGAGTCCCGGTACCCCTTTGGCTTAGCTGTCTCTAAGGGCTGGGCTGATCCGGCCTCGGTGGACCCTCACCCGGCTTCCGCCTGCCTGAAGGACCACTCCTGTCTTTTACTTGATGGATCCTCCTTCAAGGACCCGACAGACAGACAAGTGGAGCAGCTCGATCGCTCTGCCTCGAGGCCGCGGGTCCCTCTCCCCTTCCGTGTGGGTCGCACAGGCACCATGACTACCAGTTTCCCTCACAGATGTAACAGTTCACATTGCTGCGGCGGCAGAGTACCTCATGCAGGCCTCCCTCGGCGCTGCTACCTGCGCAGTTATTGCTGCCTCAAATACCATAGCCATTCGTAAGGCCCTCTGGTTCCGATAATGGAGAGCGGACTCTGTCTCTAAGAAGCCTCTCAGAGTACTCCTTTCCAGACCGATAGTTTGCCGATCTGGACAGGCTCTTTTTTTTTTTTTTTTTTGTCTGACGCCACGGGAGGAAGAGAGTACCTCCCTCCCCCAACTCTAGCCCAGGATGTTTTTTACTAGACACGCAGGGCCCGACCTTCTCAGCCCTCCCCGAGTCCACCTCGTCCTGGCAGTCTAGACAAAGACCGAGGAGTCTCGTCCTCCTCCATCTGGGCCGCCGCCTCAGACCACAAATGGGTGTGATACCTTGTGTCTTCCGGTTACCACATTGAATTCTGGATCCGATCCCCTGGTCAGTCTTTTCTCTCAAACCCCCCTAAAGGCTCCAAAACACCAGGAGGCCTTCTCCTCAGCAATCCACTCCCTCCAAACGGTGGGGGTGATGGTACCTGTTTCGGACGGCGAGAGGTTCAAGGCCTTCTATTCCAACCTCTCGTGGTCCTCAAAAAAGGACGGGTCAGTTCGTCCCATCCTGGACCTCTAACACCTGAGCAAACGTGCATGTAAGGAGATTCAGAATGGACTTCCTAGGGTCCATTAATACCTTTATGGTCGAAGGAGAATTCCTTGCCTTCCTATCAGGGACACGTACCTGCACATACCCATCGCTCCAGCTCACCAAAAGTTCCTTCCCTTCGCGGTTCAGGACTTTTTTTTTTCTTTCATTTGTGGCCTTAGCCTCGGCTCTGCCACAGCACCAAGGGTCTTAACTAAGGTCATGGCGGCCGCCATGAGTGGCTGTTCTGCCTTGGTTGGATGACCTCCTCATCAAGGGCTCAACCAGCGTGCAGATCTGTGGGCACCCTATCCCGCTTAGGGCGGCTTCTGACTCCAGTCAAATAATCCCCGGTCCCGTCAAAATGCGTCACCTCCCTGGGCATGTCCCTGGACACTTTTCAGGGCTTCATATTTTCCCCTCAAGACAAGGCGACTGCTCTACAAGAAGCGGTACACTGCCTTCTACGTACTCCTCTCGCTCCATACGATTCAGTACGAGAGTGCTAGGTAGGATAGCGACAGCTATAGAGGCAGTGCTGCTCGCTTAGCCACACCACCGCCCACTGCAGCTTGCGCTTCTAGCTGCCTGGGACAAGAGCCCCTTTTCTTTGGACGAACTTTTCACCTGACACCTTCAGTCAGGTATGCGCTTTGCTGGTGGCTTCAGTCCTCTTCCATATTGAGGAGTTTTTCTCCCCCCAAGTGGACTGGCTACTCCTGACCACAGACGCCAGCCTCTTAGTCTGGGGAGCAGCGTACTGGCTCCACACTGCTTCGGGACGTTGGACACCCCAGGAGTCTTCCCTTCCCAGAAATCATCCTGAAAATCAGCGCGATCTTCTCGCGCTCAGGTCATTCCCCCTTCTGCTAGAAGGTCGTTTGATTCGGGTCCAATTGGACAATGCAACAGCCTTGGCCTATGTCAATCGGCAGGGAGGTACCAGCAGCAAGACAGCTTATCTCGAGGTCCTCAGTATCCTCCCCTGGGCCAAATCGACGGGGGTCTGTGTTTTCAGCGTTACACATACCGGGAGTAGAGAACTGGGCGGCGGACCTTCTAAGTCGCCAAGGCCTGGCTGCCGGAGAGTGGTTTCTCCACCCAGAAGTGTTCCCACACATCTGCACTCACTGGAGTACACCAGACGTGGATCTAATTGCCTCAAGATTGAACGCAAAGGTACCCGCGTTCTTAGCCAGGTCACGTGATCCACAGTCCATTGGCGCGGATGCTCTAGTCTCCTGAAGTCATTTCAGTCTGCCTTACATGTTTTTCGCCTCTGCCCCTGCTGCCGCGAGTATTCAGGAAGATAAAGGCAGAAGGAGTCCCGGTGATACTAATAGCACCGGACTAGCCCAGGTGCGCCTGGTATGCTGAATTAGTACAATTGCTCATGGCACCTCGTAAGCATCCCAGACCTACTGACCCAAGGGTCCATTTCCCATCAGAACTCCAGAGCCCTGAAGCTGACGGCCTGGCCATTGAGACCTGTACTTTAACAAGAGCGAGATTCTCTCCTGCGGTCATCTCCACCATGTACAGTGCCCGAAAGCCGGCCTTCATCCCGTTTTTACCACCGTACGTGAAAAACTTTCCTTTCCCAGTGCAGGGAATCTAATGTCCAACTATGCCTCTGGCGATCCCCAGAATTCTTGATTTTTTATTTTTTTTTGCTGTCAGGTTGCAAAAGGCGTTGGCCCTCAGCTCCCTTAAGGGGCAGGTTTCATCTCTCTCAATATTCTATCAATACCGCCTAGCTTGTAATCCGCAAGTCAAGACTGTCCTCAAGGGTGTTTCCCATCTAGTTTCCTTGTATAAACGGTCGCTGGACCCATGGGACCTCAATCTCGTTTTGGACGGTATCCAGAGGTCCCCTTTTGAACCTCTTAAGGAATCTTCTCTTGCTCTTCTCTCCTGGAAGGTAACATTCTTAGTGGCGATTACGTCCATCAGACAAGTTTCGGAATTGACAGCACTCTCTTGCCGCGAACCCTTTCTGATCTTTCATCAGGACAAGGTGGTTCTACGCCCCCTTACGGATTTTCTTCCGAAGGTTACTTCCCCGTTTCATATGAACGAGGACATTGTTCTGCCTTCCTTTTGTCCACACCCAGTCCATAGGGTGGATAGGGTTCTATATTCGCTAGACCTTGTGAGGGCTCTCAGATATTACGTACCCAGGACAGCCCCTTTAGGAACATAGACTCCTTGTTCGTCATTCTTGAAAGGCCTAAGAAAGGAGAGGAAGCTTCATAGGCAACACTGGCTCGCTGGATTCGCTCTGTGATCCAGGAGGTCTACCGCTTGCAACTCAAGCCCATTCCTTTTGGGTTGCGGACTCATTCTACGCGAGCAGTTGGCGCCTCTTGGGCCATTAGGCATCAGGCTTCAGTGGAACAGAGGTGTAAGGCTGCGACCTGGTCTTGCCTACATACTGTTTCAAAGCATTACTGAGTCCATACCCAGGCTTCGGCTGAGGCGAACCTAGGTAGGAAAATTCTGCAAACGATAGTGGAGTACCTATCTCAGTAGGCGCTCCTGGCTATCTTGGACTGGTTCCTGGTCGTTGCGTTGTTTGTTTATTTACCCACCCATGGACTGCTTTAGGACGTCCCATGGTCCTGTGTCCCCCAATGAGGCATCAGAGAAAAACGGATTTTTGTGTACTCACCGTAAAATCGTTTTCTCTTAGCCATCATTGGGGGACACAGCACCCTCCCTTTTGCCCTGTTGGGCCTTAGCTTTTTTCTGTCTCAGTACTTTTTTGTTATGAGTATTCACTCACGTTTTTTGTTACTTGTTCTCCTACTGCTTGTGTACTAAAACTGAAGTAGCCTGGCTGGGCCAGGGGGTGTATACTGCAGGGGAGGAGCTAACATCTTTGCATCTACTTAGTGTCCTCCTATGGATAAGCAGCATAACACCCATGGTCCTGTGTCCCCCAATGATGGCTAAGAGAAAACGATTTTACGGTGAGTACACAAAAATCCGTTTTTCTTTTTTTATTCTTCTTTTCCTTCCGCCTTCTTTTTCTTCTTTTTTCCTTCCTGTTTTTTTTCTCCCTTTTTTTTTTTTTTTTTTCGCCTTCCCTTTTTTTTTTCCTCATTCCTTTTTTTCTTTTTTTATTCTTCTTTTCCTTCATCCTTTTTTTTCTTCTTTTTTTCCATTTTACTTTTTCCTTCCTGGGGTTTTTTTTTTCTCCTTCCTCTTCTCCTTTTTTTTTTTTTTTCCCTCATTCATTTTTTCTTCCTTTTTTTCTTTTTTCCTTCCTCCTCCGTTTTTTTTTTTCTTCTCTTTTGTTTGTTTTTGTTTCCCTTCTTCCTCCTTACCACTTATGCCAAGCTACATCCCAATGTTGATAATGGTCAAAGGATGGTGAATGTGGCTGTCGGCAGCAGTTCGGTCTTGTGTACGGCCAGGTATATTGTGTCATTGACTTGGCCGTTGCTGGATGTATTAGGATGTCAAAATTAGATTCTAAATTAATTCTGTAATTTATTCTAATTACTGATCTGCATTATAAATTTTTGTCTTGTTCCGCACTGACAGCGGCATCTACAGCAAAGTACAATGAATATGAAAATATAGAGTTAATGTGCAATATTTTACGTAGCTATAACAACTTTGGCAGGAGACAAAACGTGGTCGAAAGGGTAAGGGAAGGTGACGGAGCAATAAGACTCTAGGTGATGTAGGGTGGGTACACTGTGTGGGTCAGGCAGCTTCAGGGCCTGGTGGTGGTGGGCACCGCAGTTTGGATGAGGGGGGATCACTGCACATTGCCAAAGGGGGGAGGTGGTGACACAGTTCGGGTGAGGGGATCACGTCACCTGGTCAGTGTGTGGTGTGGGGGTAAGTGCGAGGTAATACAGAGTTTGGTGGAGGATATTCTGCCATACCATGTAGATGAGAATTTTCTGAGAACCCGTCACTGTTTGATACATGGTAGGACCCTGTTCACATCTCGTTACTGGCCTCGGCTTAGTGCCTAGGTCAGGTTGATTCCATTAATCCTACAGTGGCCTCCGTCCAGCTGTCTCCTATTACCTACATTAGTTTTGAGCAGACTAGGCCAGCCACATATGATTTTCCTTACGGTCTTCAACTGTATTCTTCTCTCATCTTCTTGCAGATAAATCTCTTGAGAATATGGTGCCTCGTCCTCGCTTGGAGTCTTTGAGCTCTGTAGAAGAAGACGACTATGATACCTTGACGGACATAGAGTCCGATAAGAATGTTATTAGAACAAAGGTAAATCAGAGACAGTGAGAGGGAGGGGGGGGGAGGTGTTACGTTCTTGGAGCCTGAAACCACTTTTTAAAACTTTAGTAATACTGCGCATCAACCTCCTATTGACCAGAATGGGAGGCGGATGTGCAGTACCCGGCCACGGACACGATCAGAAGACTGAGCAGCTCCGGAGCTGAGAGCTTCCTGCTGCCAACACCACCGAAAACAGCTAATCGGCGGGGGTGCGGGGAGTCGGACCCCAGCCGATCAGGCATTGATGACTTATCCTAAGGATAGGCCAGCAATGTTAAAGTAGTTTGCGCCTGTATGGGTGTAAGATTATATAATTTCTGCTTCTAATCATTTTGTTGTGTTTTCTAATGGGGAGAGCGGATATTTCCATTCATAAATGTGCTTTTTGTTTTTCAGAAATTTCTGTGCGTTGCTGATCTGGCAAGAAAAGACAAGCGCGTGATGAGAAAAAAATACCAAATCTATTTCTGGTGAGGAATTGCAAGCCCTGCCTGCCTATATTATAGTCATTTCATGTACATTAATGCCCAAACAGATCTCTTTAACCCCTTTCTGCTGTTGGCTTTCTAGTCATTGACTTGAAACAGAACGGAGACAGAAAGTGTATTCGAGATTTTCTCCGTCCACGTCTGCTGCTCTTTGTGTAGTCCATCGTGTCCGGATCCTTCATACTGAATATATGGTCTTGCTGTACGGTCCATGCCTCATTGCTTGTGTCTTTATTTACAGGAACATCTCCACTATTGCGGTGTTCTACGCTTTACCCGTCGTGCAGCTCGTTATAACTTATCAGACGGTAAGAGAATAGGGGAGAATGAACGCTATACGTGCACACCCATGCAGTTATAACACCTTTTTTCCCTTGTCTCTAGGTGGTGAATGTAACTGGGAATCAGGATATTTGCTATTATAACTTTTTGTGTGCCCATCCCCTTGGATCTTTGAGGTACGTTATTAGTACCTCCTTGCCTGGGGGTATTAAAGAATATTGTATATTTTTCATTATTTTCTTTACACATAAAAAAAAATATATATACCGTATTTTTCGGGTTATAAGACTCCCTTTTCCTCCCAAACATTTGGGAGGAAAATGAGGGGTGTGTCTTATAATCTGAATGTAGTTTACCGGGAGTGGTGGAGAAGGGTCACAGGAGGCAGGGGAGATGCTGTGCTGCCGGCGGTGAGGCGGGGGCCGACATTCTGAAAATGTTGACAGTGTGGTCTTCAAATAATGGCGCCCGGAGTCAGTGCATGCGCAGATGGAGCTCTTGGCTCAAGATCTCATCGGCGCACACGCTGCCTGTGGCGCATTGATTCCCTGCACCAGACTTGAGGAAAATGGCGCCCAAAGTTGGTGCGTGCACAGATGAGATGTTTAATACTGTATACTGTGTGATAGTTCTTGTAAATACAAGCAATTTTGCAATTCAGTGCTTTTTAAAATTTTCATTCATTCTTGAGATATTAACTTTTTTTTGCACATGTGTGTTTATACCATGTTGCCTAGAAGACCGACCAATGCTGCTAGACCGCAGGACATGCTCAATGCTGACAGGCTCTTTTCTATTGAGCTTGTAGGAACCGTACTAAAGCGCACAGTGCTAACAAGTTGGACAGTAGCGGTGGTTGGTGTACATAACAAGCTGTCTATCTCACGAACTGCATTGGCTTGCAAAAGTGCTTGTCGTTTTTACAAGCAGTATCTGATTATCAGATATTATTCATCTATGAAGACTGGAATAACCCTTTAAATTCAGCAATTTATGCGGTTACCTTGAGCATGATTGCCTGATTATTGAATTCTCCAATAATGTTTTGGGGTCACATAGGACATTTTTCGGAATCAATCTGTTCATGTACAGTAGGATGGACTAAGGGGGGCCCTCAAATGCATCAGGGTAAAATCGTCAGAACAAGGAACAACCATATTTAGAATGATTGATTCGGAGTGATGAATTTCACCATCCAGTCTTGTTCCTGTCCCTGGAGATAGACAGACAGCCACCACCAGGTATCTGACAGCCCCTTACTGCCCTCTCACCGCACTGAAAACTTTTTTTTAAGCAGGAGGCAGGAAGACGTGTGTGTGTGTGTGTGTGTGTGTGTGTGTGTGTGTTACCCTAACTGATCGCTCAAGCAGGAGGCAGGGAGACGTGTGTGTGTGTTACCCTAACTGATCACTCAAGCAGGAGGCAGGGAGACGTGTGTGTGTGTGTGTGTTCCCTTAACTGATCACTCAAGCAGGAGGCAGGGAGACGTGTGTGTGTGTGTGTGTTACCCTAACTGATCACTCAAGCAGGAGGCAGGGAGACGTGTGTGTGTGTGTGTGTGTGTGTGTGTGTGTTACCCTAAGTGATCACTCAAGCAGGAGGCAGGGAGACGTGTGTGTGTGTGTGTGTGTGTGTGTGTTCCCTTAACTGATCACTCAAGCAGGAGGCAGGGAGACGTGTGTGTGTGTGTGTGTGTGTGTGTGTGTGTGTGTGTGTGTGTTCCTTTAACTGAACTCTTTCAAGCAGGAGGCAGGGAGACGTGTGTGTGTGTGTCTGTGCACTCCTGACCGCTGTTTGTCATCTGTCGGCAGTTTGAGACTCCACATCTCAAAAAATAGTCTAACACTTTGGAGATTTCCAGGACCCTCCTAAAAACATTTGTGTTTTAGCCCACTGGTAAGATCACTACCATGTGTGTCACTAACTGTGACATTAGTGTATGGTTTGGTTTTTGTATATATTTTTTTTTTTTATGTTTTTCTATAATTCTTTCTTTTTTTCTCCAGCGCTTTTAACAACATCCTCAGTAACCTGGGCTACATCATGTTGGGTTTACTTTTCCTCATCATTGTGCTCCAGAGAGAACTCCGTCACAACCGCAGCCGCTTCTACACAAAGGGGCAGGTGGAGGTAAGGACGAGCCGCCTGGTTCTATAATATGTACATTTTATAACTGACTACCAATACGGGCTCATGCCTGGGTTGTTGGAGTTCTCCCAGCAACAGATTCACTGCTGAATATTTTACCTTGCTTGTCACTTATTTTATTTTTCTTCATCGTTCCTTATGGGAGACCCAGACCATGGGTGTATAGCTTCTGCCTCCGGAGGACACACAAAGTACTACACTAAAAAGTGTAGCTCCTCCCTCCGAGCATATACACCCCCTGGATAACCAAATCTAGCCAGTTCAATGCTTTGTGTTCAGGAGGCCCAGATCCACACATGCATTCTCATATGATTTCTGATTTTAAAGAGTTGGAAGAAAAGCGGGTCCAAGCTGGACTCCCGGCATGTCCCTTCTCACCCCACTGTGTCGGCGGTGTTGTTAAGGTTGATTTCAAGGCTGGAGCCTTTCATGCCGCGCTCCTTCACCATCCCTCGGGCTCTGGCTTGAAGTGGGAGCCAGCACGGTTCTCACTGCTTTGCAGGAGACCGGTCTCCATCCACAGCCCTTTCAGGACCCTCCCGGACGGAGCACTCATCCCTCAGGGACCTGGCCCTGCATCTCATAAGCTAAGTATTGAGACGTTTTTGAGGGGTCCCTTGTACATTTATTTTGGGGAGAGTGTGTTATTTAACTTTGCTGTGATTTCCGGCCGGTTCTCTGGTTTTCACCTGAGAACCGCGCCGAGGGTGCCTGCTCGTCGGCCGCATGGAAAAATTTAGGCCCCGGCTTCGGCTGCGGCCTACTTTCGTTTTCACTGCCCCTGCATGTCAGTCATGCAGAGGGACAGTGCGGCGCCGCCCACCAGCCGTTCAGCCCAGGGGAGGACACTCCTATCTGAGGAGATGTTTCCCTCCCCTGGATATCTCCTTGGTCCTCCGGTTCCCGCTCTTGGACTAGGCCCCGCCCCCCTCCTCCCTCCGGCGCCATTTTATCAGCGTTCTCACACTGATCGGCGCTGGCTGCTGCATCTCTGCAACCTGTCTGGGGGTCCGAGCTGTGGAATCCGGAGGGCACACAAAACTGTCTGGTAAGCCACAACCTCTGGTTGTGGACTTCCTTATACACTCTCTGGGGGTCATTCTGAAGGAGTGTGTTCTTTACTGCAGAGCCTCCACCTCAGCAGCATGTCTCACACTAGGAGCAAGGCTGCAAGGCTGTACTCAATATGCACTGCATGTAAGCTCGTACTGCCTGAACCGAGCACATATCCACATTGTGATGCCTGCTCTAACATGGTGGTGCCTCAGCCTGGAGTCTCCCCAGTGGTCCCTCCGGCTGCTCCGGCCCCGGTGGCTGAACCCCCGGCTTGGGTAGAATCGTTTTCTAAGGCTATCTCCCAGTCCTTTGCCGACTCCATGGGACAGCTGTCCCGGACTTTGCTGAGCATGCATCAGCCCCCTTCTCAGGGCGCCTCTGCTGCTCCGACTCGCTCTGCAGAGCTCACAGAGGATTCTTCATCTGCTCCCAGACCCCGTCCTCCTAAAAGGAGACGCAGGGTCCCCTCTCCTTCCTCGTCCCGCGGCTCCGATTCACGAGCCGACTCGCAGGACGAGGAGGATGTCTTTACTGGGGGCTCGGACGCTACCTCCATGTGCCCCATTGATCTGACCGAGGGTGATGCGGATGTTAGTGATTTGATTGCGTCCATTAATTCTGTACTGGACCTCAACCCGCCAGTATCAGAGGAGCAACCCTCTCTGGCAGAAAAGCACCAGTTTACCTTGCCTAAGAGAACAAGGAGTGTGTTCTTTAACCACTCCAGTTTTCAAGCCACTGTGTCCAAGTCCAGAGCCTGTCCTGACAAACGCTTCCCAAAGCGTGGTTCTTTTTTTTTTTTTTTTTTTTATCATAAAGGTTTTTATTGAGTTTTCAGAAAAATACAAACTTCTCATACAACAACATCAAGAACAGGAGCATTGAGTAGCAAGAGGTGGAATAGCCTCGAGCCATTATCAGAATATCAATCTGGGACATTAAATACCCCTTACAACAACAACCTGAACATAGGAGCAGGGAGGGAGGGGGGAAAGAAAGGGGGTGGGGGAAGCAGCTCTACAAGACATTCTTAGGCATAATCAATTTATTTATGGTGTAGGTGTCGGTATCTGGGGGAGGGCCGTTGCATAAAGGGAAGTGGCCCACGGGTGCCATTGTTTAAGTCTCACCGTTCTCTTCTCTAGGTTGGGGGCCAAGTTGGTTTCGTATAGCCAGTGTAGGTTGATCCTCTCAATTAGATCTCTTTTTGTAGGGGGGCTCACCGACCTCCACTTGTATGCCACACAGTACCTGCCAGCTATGAGAATGTGAGAAATGATGTTTTTTAAAAGATCCGGGATCCCATCTAAGCCAATGTGTAGCACCGCTAAGGTTGGGTTTGGAGAAAGGCGGAGACTAGTAACCTCATGGATTAGATTGAACACCTCCTGCCAGAAGTTAGATAACTTAGGGCAAAACCACCACATATGACATAAGGTGCCCCTGTGGTTGCAGCCCCTCCAGCACAGTGGTGACACATGTGGGGAAAAAGAAGCCAGTTTAGTAGGGGAGTTGTACCACCTCAGATGAACCTTTTTTAATTGCTCTATATGATTGAGACAAGAAGAGAACTTGTGGATCCATTTTGAGGCCGCGAACCATTCTTGCGGCGGAAGCGGAGAAGCTAGATCTTTTTCCCATTTGAGCATATACGGCAATTGTTTGTCCGGTTGTGGGGAGTTTAGCATATTATGGATATATGAAAGGCCTTTGATTTTGCTATTTTGAAAGAATTTTTTAATTGAGGCGTGGTCAGCTGTCGTGGGAGCCGGGAGATGAGGAGCGGACTGAAGAAAGTGACGTATTTGAAAAAACTGGAATAGACTGTGTCGGGGAAGGTTAAATTTATCACACATTTCTGAGTACGGGAGTAGGACGCCTTCTCTATAGAGATCTGCTAGGGTGATTGGACCTCCACGTGTCCAGGCGGCAAGATTCAAGTTTGGAATGAAGGCTTCTAGCGATCTAAGGGGAATGCTGGGACCTAAAGCATGTGACACTGGCTTGCTCCACAAGGACCAAGCTTTCTTTAGAGCTGCTGTGGTGGGTAGAAGATCGCCGGGGGGCGAAGGGGTTAGGAGCAGGGAGTCTATGAATTGTTTAGGGGAGTGGACCTGTGCCCAGGTGTACTCAATCTGTAACCATCTTAAGTCTGAATCATTCCTCCACCAATCTCGAGCCGGTTCCAGGATAGCGGCTCTGTGGTATGTTAGAATATTAGGAATACCCATTCCTCCACCACTTAACGGGGCATGCATGCATCTCGGGGCTATTCTAGGTTTTTTCCCAGCCCATATAAATTTACTCATTAGCGAATGAATTTTGGTGAGATACCGTTGCGGAATTGTTAGGGGCAGGCACCGAAGTAAGTAGATAATTTTTGGGAGGCAGATCATTTTAAAGGTCTGCATTCTCGCCACCCAAGAGAGCGGGAGAAGAGAAAGGCGAGTAAGTTCTCTATCCAGTGAGGTGTGCAGGGTCAGCAGATTTTTCCGGATCACGGAGTGTAGCGGGGCCAGTATAATACCCAGGTAGGGGATACCCTCGTCTTCCCATTTGAAAGGGTAAAGATGAGAAAGAGTGGCTCTAGTTGAGGCGGGCAGGAAGAGCGGAAAAATTAAGGACTTGGTAATATTAAGCTTGTAATACGAGACTTGAGCGAAGGAGGACAGGATCTCCATTACGTGTTTTAGGGACACCTCTACATTAGTGCAGGATAAAATCACATCATCCGCATATAGACTGATCACATGGTTTGTACTCCCCACTCGAATCCCCGAGATCCGAGGGCATTCACGGATAGTCTGCGCCAGAGGCTCTATAGCAAGGGCATAGATGATAGGGGAGAGCGGACACCCCTGGCGTGTCCCATTGGATAATTCAAAACTCCGAGATATAAATCCGGATGCCAGAACTTTGGCGTTAGGGTTAGAGTATAGTGCCATTATGGCGGTAAGTATGGGGCCTTCAAATCCAAACTTGGCCAGTACAGATTTCAGATATCCCCAGTGCACCCTGTCAAACGCCTTCTCTGCGTCCAAGGACAGGAATACACTGGGGATTTTCCTCCCCTCAGCCACCGCAATCAGGTCCAGCATACGTCTCGTCCCATCTTTCGCCTGCCTCCCCGCCACAAACCCCACTTGATCCGGGGAAATCAGTGATGGAAGGACTTTATGTATTCTAGCTGAGATTATTTTGGCGTACAATTTTAAGTCGCAGTTTAGGAGGGATATTGGCCTGAAGTTTCCTGGTGATGTAGGGGGTTTTCCTGGCTTTGGCAGGGTAGTTATAATGGCCTCTAGATTATTTGGTGAAATATCTGCTGTGGCTCGCCAAGAGGAGAAAAGTCTCAGGAGGAAAGGAGACAGGGTTTCAGTGAATTGCCTATAATAGGAGTTAGTGAGGCCGTCTGGGCCTGGAGCTGAATTTCTTTTGGCTGTGATCACCGCCTGGCGAACCTCTTCCAGGGAGAAAGGGGAATTTAGTTGCTCTAGATGTACTGTAGATAACCGAGGAAGATTAATATTGTTTAAGAAGGAATTAATTGCCGATTGGGTAGGCTTTGGGGCAGTGGGGTCATTTTTAAGGTTGTAGAGAGACTGATAAAAATCAGCGAATGCATTGGCTATTTCCGTTGGGTTGCGTATTGTGGCATTAGAACCCGTCACGAGGTATTCAATTTTGTTTTGCATTTCTCGTTTTTTAACCCTCCTGGCTAGTAAGGCACCCGCCCTGTCACCCATCATATAGTACCGCTGTTTGAGGGATCTTAAATTTTTCTCATAGTCTACCATCAGCAATTGGCGGAGCTGTGTTCTTAGTTTCCTGAGTTCGTCAGATGTTGACATGTTTGGGGCAGATTTATTGTGGGCTTCTAAAAGCGCTATGTGGGACAGTAGAGCTTTGGAAGTTGCCTGACGCCTCCTTTTCTCCCTAGTGGCAATTTTGATGAATGACCCCCTAATAAAGGCCTTGTGTGCAGACCATAGCGTTTCCTCTGTCACCTCCTTGTTGTCATTAAATTTAAAAAACTCTGCGAGGTCGGCCTGCAACTCCTCAGAGAGTTGTCTACAGGCCAGGAGGGAGTCATTCATGCGCCACCGGGTAAAAACGGGCGTGCGGCTTTGCTCCTGGACTGTCAGGTATATGGGGGCATGGTCCGACCAAGCTATAAGTCCAATTTTTGAATCTGAGCAATCCAAAATAAGTGAGCTTTCAACCAGAAAGTAGTCCAATCTGCTGTATGAGGTGAACCGAGGTGAGAAGAATGTGTAGTCCCTCTCATTTGCATGTTGGTATCTCCATATATCATGGAGATGCCTTTCTGAAATTATTGTGCTCATTTCCTTCCTCTTTACAGCAGTATTGGAGCAATCCAGAGTGCTGGACATTAACATGTTAAAATCCCCGCAGATTATTTGCTTACCCTCTGTAACGGATGAAAGCTTGGAAAGAAACCTCCGCAGAAAGCTGATCTGACCAGAGTTGGGGGCGTAAAGGGTTGCAATAGTATACTTAGATCCATTTATGGAGCAATTAATAATGGCGTATCTACCTTCAGGGTCTAAATGTTGGGAATGTAGTGTGAACGCAACAGTATTTTTTACACAAATGAATACTCCAGCCTTTTTTTTTTTTTCCCACAAGCCAGCAGTATGAAAGGAAATTTAGCATTATTTAACCTGTGCGAGTCCCCCTGGAGGAGATGAGACTCTTGACCACAAATCACGTCACATTTGGATTTAACCACTTCCCGCCAAAACATGGATCTCTTGGCCGGCGAGTTCAGGCCCCTAACATTTATAGACATACAGTTCAGTACCATTGTACATGAAAAAAAGTCTCTTGCCTAGAGCTGCGGGGGGAGAAAGGAAGGTTAGGCAGGAAAGAGGTAACACTGACAACATTAACATCACTAACATTACTGATGTAGGGAGCATCAGTCCACATAGAAAAAAAGCCCAAAAAGGGGGCCTGCGGTATGGTGGAAATGTACCGCCATGGGGGCTCAGGGTCCTGGTTGAACAGAACCAGCGGACCTTAAAAGTAGCAACTAAGTCTCAGCCGCGACTCAGACATATCACATAACTCACGCGATGGACCAATCTTCATTCACTTTATCCCTTTAGGATGATCCTGTGGCTCTTGGAGATCTGGCCGGGAGATTTGCCATGTTCCATGAGGATAGGAGCTTTGCCAACTGTTGTGGGGAATGGCAGACGTGGGTGTTTCCTGCACGGAAAAGCAGGATCTTTACAGGGAAACCCCATCTATAGGATATAGCTTCATCCCTGAGAATTTTGGTATAAGGGGCAAATTCCCTCCTTTTTGCCAGGGTTCCTGCAGACAGATCCGGAAAAATGGACAGGTGCTGGAATTGCTCAGACAGAGGCGGCCTCCTTCTCAGGGCTTGCAGCAGGGCTTCTTTGGTCTTGTAAAAGTGCAGGCGAGCCAAAGTGTCCCGGGGGGCATCAGCACTGAGGGATTTAGGCTTAGGGACTCTGTGTATTCTGTCCACCAGGAAATCAGTTGCAGACAGGTCTGGGAGCAGCTCCTGCAGCAAGGAGCCTAGAAAGCTCTGCAGCCCCTTGTCTGGTATGGCCTCTGGAATTCCTCTGATTCTTATGTTGTTTCTGCGGGACCTGTCCTCTAAATCCAAGACCTTGGTATGGAGCTTTTGCACTTGTTCCTCCAGTGCTGCATTGGCATCAATGAGGCTATTGTGTGACTTTGTCAGCTCCTGCATTTTAGTTTCAATGTGTGCTGTGCGACTGCCTATGGCAGTGATATCTCCCCTCAGCTCAGCCACCATATCTTTCCAATCCTGCTGCAGTGATGAGCGAAGGGCACTGAGCAGTTTCTGCATGGTACCTTTGGTAAGCGGTATATCTGCAGCGTCTGTGTCCAAGTCTGGGCCTGCTGTGGATCCCCTCCTGGATGAGCGTGAGGAAGTTGTGGAGGAGGATGCTGCTGCCATTTTCCCTCGTCCCGTGCTGGAGAAGAAGTCTGTAACTTTCGCCGGGGACGGCTTCTTCTGGGACTTTCCCCTTGGCATGCCACGTTCCTGGGTACCTCCGCAGCACTTTCCCCCCGTGTGCAGAGAGATTGGTGCCACTGGTGAGCCGCAGTGAGCCGGTTAGGAGTCGAGGTGGCTGGAGCTCAGCAGCTAGGTGACCGGTGCCATTAGCAAGCAGGCCACGCCCCCCAAAGCGTGGTTCTGATGACAGTTTTCCTTTTCCACCAGAGGTGGTCAAGGAGTGGGCTCACTCACCAAAGGTAGACCCTCCGGTGTCTAGACTCTCAGCCCGGACAGTTGTATCTGTGGCTGATGGCACCTCCCTTAAGGATCCCACTGACCGCCAGGTTGACCTCCTGGCCAAGTCTGTCTGAGGCGGCAGGGGCCTCGTTCTCTCCATCCTTTGCAGCAGTGTGGGCTCTCAAAGCCATCTCTGCTTCCCTAGAGGAGATGCATTCCCTCACTAGGGACTCTATGCCTGAATTGGTTGCCCTAACTTCCCAGGCTTCAGCCTTTTCAGCCTACGCCATGTCTGCCATGCTGGAGGCTTCTCACCGCACTGCGGTGGCCTCCGCTAATTCCCTCGCTATCCGCAGGATTTTGTGGCTGCGAGAGTGGAAGGCAGATGCTTCTTCAAAGAAGTACCTTCCTGGGCTCCCATTTGCCGGGTCCAGGCTGTTCGGTGAACAACTGGATGAAATTATTAAGGAGGCTACTGGCGGGAAGAGTACTTCCTTGCCACAGACTAAACCCAGGAAACCTGTCCAGGGCAGGAACCAGTCGAGGTTTCGTTCCTCTAACTGGGCGGCCTCTAAGTCCTCGGCCTCGTCCACTAACTCAGCCAAGGACCAGAAGCCCACCTGGCGCAAGAAGCCGCGTCCACAAAGGTCCGCAGGAGCTGCTGCCACCAAGGCAGCCTCCTCTTGACTATCTGGCCGAGCCAGCAACGTCCTTGGTCGGTGGCAGGCTCTCCCACTTTGGCAACGTGTGGTTTCAACATGTCTCCGATCAGTGGGTGCGGGATATCATCTCCCACGGCTACAGGATAGAGTTCTCTTCCAGCCCGCCAAACAGATTTTTTCTGTCAACTCCCCCCTGCTCCAAGGCCGCCGCCTTCTCTCAGGCCGTGGCATCCTTGCAGGCCAACGGAGTAATTGTACCGGTTCCCGCCAGGGAACGGTTCAGAGGTTTTTACTCAAATCTCTTCCTAGTCCCCAAAAAGGACGGTTCCTTCCGGCCCATCCTGGATCTTAAGCTTCTCAACAAGCATGTTCAGGTACGGCATTTTCGCATGGAGTCTCTGTGATCAGTCATTGCCTCAATGACCCAAGGAGATTTCCTGGCATCCATCGACATCAGAGATGCCTATCTGCATGTGCCAATTGCAGTTTCACACCAGCGTTGGCTACGTTTTGCAATCGGAGAGGAACATTTCCAATTCGTGGCTCTCCCCTTCGGGTTAGCCACAGCCCCTCGAGTATTTAACAAGGTCATGGCAGCAGTGGTTGCGGTTCTGCACCTCCAGGGGTTGGCAGTGATTCCTTACCTGGACGACCTTCTTGTCAAGGCTTCATCCAGTGCAGACTGTCAGCGGAGTGTTTCGCTCACTCTCGCCACGCTTGTTCAATTCGGGTGGCTTGTCAATCTGCCCAAGTCCACTCTGACCCCGACCCAAAAACTTACGTACCTAGGGATGCAATTCGAGACTCTGCCGACACTTGTGAAGCTGCCCTTAGTCAAACAGCAGTCCCTCCATCTGGCGGTGCGCTCTCTGTTGAGGCCCCGCCGTCATTCCATCAGGCACCTCATGCAGGTGCTGGGTCAGATGGTGGCGTCAATGGAAGCGGTTCCCTTTGCCCAGTTCCATCTGCGTCCTCTGCAGCTGGACATTCTCCGCTGTTGGGACAAGCGGACTTCTTCCTTGCACAGGTTGGTGGCTCTGTCGCCACAGACCAGGAGCTCTCTTCAGTGGTGGCTTCGGCCCCTCTCTCTGTCTCAGGGACGCTCCTTCCTGATCCTGTCCTGGGTGATTCTCACCACGGATGCCAGTCTATCCGGCTGGGGAGCAGTATTTCTCCACCACTGAGCACAGGGCACTTGGACTCCGTCCGAATCAGCCCTCTCGATCAATGTGCTGGAGATCAGAGCTGTGCTCCTAGCTCTCGTAGCCTTTCACCACCTGTTGGCAGGCAAGCACATTCGAGTCCAGTCAGACAATGCGACAGCAGTTGCCTACATCAATCACCAGGGCGGGACTCGCAGCCGCCTGGCAATGTTGGAAGTTCAACGCATCCTTCAGTGGACGGAGGACTCCAAGTCCACCATATCCGCAGTCCACATCCCAGGCGTGGAAAACTGGGAGGCAGATTATCTCAGCCGTCAAACCGTGGACAGCGGCGAGTGGGCTCTGCATCCGGCAGTGTTCCGGTCGATCTGCCGCAAGTGGGGCACTCCGGAAGTGGATCTAATGGCATCCCGGCACAACAACAAGGTCCCGGTTTACGTGGCTCGCTCCCACGATCCCCAGGCCTTTGCAGCGGACGCGCTGGTTCAGGATTGGTCCCAGTTCCGTCTGTCTTACGTGTTTCCCCCTCTAGCTCTCTTGCCCAGAGTCCTGCGCAAGATCAGAATGGAGGGCTGTCGGGTCATACTCATTGCTCCAGACTGGCCCAGGCGAGCTTGGTACCCAGACCTGCTCCGTCTGTCCGTAGAGGTGCCGTGGCATCTCCCAGACCGCCCAGACCTTCTCTCTCAAGGTCCGTTTTCCCGACAGAATTCTGCGGCTCTCAGATTGACGGCGTGGCTCTTGAGTCCTGGATCCTGACGGCTTCCGGCATTCCTCCCGAAGTCATCTCCACTATGACTCAGGCTCGGAAGTCTTCCTCGGCCAAGATTTACCACAGGACTTGGAGAATTATCCTGTTCTGGTGTCGTTCTTCCGGGCATGCCCCTTGGCCTTTTTCCTTACCGACCATCCTGTCCTTTCTACAGTCCGGTCTGCAGCTAGGACTATCCCTCAATTCCCTTAAGGGACTCTCGGCGCTGTCAGTGTTGTTCCAGCGGCGTATCGCCCGACTGGCCCAGGTGCGCACCTTCATGCAGGGCGCATCTCACATCATTCCACCTTACCGGCGGCCTTTGGATCCCTGGGACCTTAATCTGGTCCTCACGGCCTTACAGAAACCCCCCTTTGAGCCTCTTAGGGAGGTTTCTTTGTTTCGACTTTCACAAAAGGTCGTTTTTCTGGTGGCCATAACTTCTCTCAGGAGAGTCTCTGATTTAGCTGCGCTCTCTTCGGAGTCACCTTTTTTGTTTTTTCACCAAGACAAGGTGGTTCTCCGTCCGACTCCGGAATTTCTCCCTAAGGTGGTGTCTCCTTTCCACCTCAACCAGGACATTTCATTGCCTTCCTTTTGTCCGGCTCCTGTGCATTGCTTTGAGAAAGCGTTGCATACTTTAGATCTGGTGCGGGCGCTCCGGATCTATGTGTCACGCACCGCTGTTCTTAGGCGGTGCACCTCTCTCTTTGTGCTGACCACAGGTCAGCGCAAGGGTCTCTCGGCTTCTAAACCGACCCTGGCTCGTTGGATTAGGTCAGCCATATCCGATGCCTGCCAGTGCTCTCAGGTGCCTCCCCCGCCGGGGATCAAGGCGCATTCGACCAGAGCTGTCGGTGCCTCTTGGGCTTTAAGGCACCAGGCTACGGCTCAGCAGGTCTGTCAGGCTGCCACTTGGTCTAGTCTGCACACCTTTTCGAAGCACTACCAAGTGCATGCTCATGCTTCGGCAGATGCGAGCTTGGGCAGACGCATCCTTCAGGCGGCTGTCGCCCATTTGTGAAGTTAGGTTTCGCCTACTTCTCAGTTTTCTGTTTATTCCCACCCATGGACTGCTTTGAGACGTCCCATGGTCTGGGTCTCCCATAAGGAACGATGAAGAAAAAGAGAATTTCTTCATCGTTCCTTATGGGAGACCCAAACCATGGGTGTATAGCTTCTGCCTCCGGAGGACACACAAAGTACTACACTCAAACGTGTAGCTCCTCTTTCCTAGCATATACACCCCCTGGTAGCCAGTCCTAGCCAGTTTCAATGCTTTGTGTTCAGGAGGTCACACACACACATGCATTCTCTGATTTTTGATTTTTGATTTTTTGGATTTCAAAGATTTGGAAGAAAAGCGGGTCCATTCTGGACTCCCGGCATGTCCCTTCTCACCCCACTGTGTCGGCGGTGCTGTTAAGGTTGACTTTACAAGGCTGGAGCCTTCACATGCCGCGCTCCTTCACCATCCCTCGGGCTCTGGCTTGAAGTGGGAGCCATCTCGGTTCTCACTGCTTTGCAGGAGACCGGTCTCCATCCGCAGCCCTGTTCAGGATCCTGTCGGACGGAGCGTTTAACCCCCCCCCCAGGGACCTGGCACCTGCGTCTCAAAAGCTAAGTATGAGACGTTTTTTACCACAGAAAGTGGTCCTTCCAGGGTCCCTTGTACTTTATTTATTGGGGGGAGTGTGTTATATGTCTGGGGTAACATTTCCGGCCGGTTCTCCAGTTTTCACTGGAGAACCGCGCCGATGGTGCCTGCACGCTGGCCGCATGTTTAAATCTAGGCCCCGGCTTCGCCTGAGGCCTAGTTTCGGTTTCACTCCCCCTGCATGTCAGTCATGCAGAGGGACGGTGTGGCTCCGCCCAGCGGCTGTTCAGCACAGGGAGAGACACTCCTCACTGAGGAAGGATTCCCTCCCCTGTATACCTCATTTGCCCGCTCTCAGAGTAGGCTCCGCCACCTCGCCTCGCTCCGGTCGCCATTTTCTCAGCGTTCTCAGTGTCTGCATAGGCACAGAGATACCACATTGTGACAAATGGGGGCCAGGGCTGGGGGACTGGAGGGCACAGAAATGTATGTTAAACGGTCTGGCAGCCACAACCTCCAGTTGTGCAGCTGCTTATATTCTCTGTTTATATACTCTGCTGGGGGTCATTCTGGAGATGCATTCCCTCACAGAGCCCCCACTTCTGCAGCATGTCTCACATCAGAGCAAGGCTGCATGGCTGTTCTTAATATGCACTGCATGTAGACTCGTACTACCTGTACTGAGCACATAAACACAGTGGTCCCTCAGCCTGGAGGCTCGTCAGTGGTCCTCCAGCTGCTCCGGGGGTGCTGAGCATGCATTAGCCCCCTTCTCAGGGCGCTTCTGCTGCTACGGCTCGCTCAGCAAGCTCTTAGAGGTCTCTTCATCTGGTTTCAGACCCCGTCCTCCTAAAATGGAGACGCAGGGTCCCCTGTCCTTCCCCGTCCCGCAGCTCTGATTCACGAGCTGACTCACTGGACGAGGAGGATGTCTTTACTGGGGGCTCGGACGCTACTTAATGTACATTGATCTGTCCGAAGGTGACGCAGATGCTAATGATTTGATTGCGTCCATTATATTTGTACTGGACCTCAATCCGCCTGTATCAGGGGAGTATCCCTCTCTGGCAGAAAGGCATCAGTATACCTTAAGAGAACAAGGAGTGTGTTCCTTAACCACTCCAGTTTTCAGCCCACTGTGACCAAGCCCAGAGCCCGTCCTGACAGACGCTCCCAAAGCGTGGTTCTGATGACTGTTTCCTCCTTCCACCAGAGGTGGTCAAGGAGTGGGCTCATTCACCAAGGGTGGTCCCTCCGGTGTCTAGTATTTCAGCCCGGATAGTTGTATCAGTGGCTGACGGCACCTCTCTAAGGATCCCACTGTACATTAATTCTGTACTGTACCTCAATCCGCCAGTATCAGAGGAGCAAACTTCTCTGGCAACAGGACACCAGTTTACCTTGCCTAAGAATAAGGAGTGTGTTCCTTAACCACTCCAGTTTTCAGGCCACTGTGACCAAGCCCAGGGTCTGCTCTGGCAAACGCTTCCCAAAGCGTGGTTCTGATGACAGTTTTCCCCTTCCACCAGCGGTGGTCAAGGAGTGGGCTCATTCACCAAAGGTGGTCCCTCCGGTGTTTAGACTCTCAGCCCGGACGTTGTATCAGTGGCTGATGGCTCTTCACTTACGGTTTTGCTGTCCGCCAGTTTGTCCTTCTGGCCAAATCTGTATGGAGGCGGCAGGGGCCTCGTTCTCCCCATTTGCAGCAGTGCGGCTTTCAAAGCCATCTCTGCTTCTCTAGAGGAGATGCATTCCCTCATAGGGACTCTTTGCCCGAAATGGTTGCCTTAACTTCCAGACTTCAGTCTTTTCATCCTATACCATGTCTGCCATGCTGGAGACTCTCACCGCACTGCGGTGGCCTCGGCTAATTTTCTCGCTATCCGCAGGCTCCTGTGGCTTCGGAAGTGGAAGGCGGATGCTTCTAAAGAAGTTCCTTGCTGGGCTCCCTTTTGCTGGGACCAGACTGTTCGGGAACAACTGGATGAAATTATTAAGGAAGCTCTTGGCGGGAAGAGTTTCTTCCATGCCACAAACCTAAACCAGGAAACCTGTCCAGGGCAGGAATCAGTCGAGGTTTCGTTCTTTTTGTTCCTCCATCTGATCGTTCTCTTAGCCCTCGGCCTCGCCCACTGGCTCAGCCAAGGATCGTAAACCCAAATGGCGCGCGAGAAGACCGCAGGACATGCTGCCACTAAGTCAGCCTCCTCCTGGCTATCTGGCCACGCCAGCAACGTCCTTGGTCGGTGGCAGGCTCTCCCACTTGGCGACGTATGGTTTTAACACGTCTCCGATCAGTGGGTGCGAGATACCATCTCCCACGGCTACAGGATAGAATTCTATCCAGCCCGCCAAACAGATTTTTTCTGTCAACTCCCCTCTGCTCCAAGGCCGCCGCCTTCTCACAGGCTGTGGCATTCTTGCAGGCCACTGGAGTAATTGTACCGGTTCCCGACTGGGAACGGTTCTGAGATTTCTGCTTAAATCTATTCCTAGTACCCGAGGAGGGCGGTGCCTTCCGACCTGGATCTCAAGCTTCTCGAGCATGTTCAGGCAGTTTCGCATAGAGTCTCTGCGATCAATCATTGACCCAAGGAGATTCCCTAGCATCCATCGACATCAGAGATGCCTATCTGCATGTGCCAATCGCAGTTTCACACCAGCGTTGGCTACGTTTTGCAATCAGAGTGGTCCAATTCGTGGCTCTTCCCTTTGGGTTAGCCACGGCCCCTCGAGTATTCTCAAGGTCGGGGCAGCTGTGATTGCAGTCCTGCACCTCTAGGGGTTGGCAGTGATCGTTTTGTCCAGGACAGCCTTCTACTCTGGGTTTCATCCAGTGCAGACTGTTAGCGGAGTGCCTCGCTCACTCTCGCCACTCTAACCAATTCGGGTGGTTTGTCATTCTGTCCAAGTCCACTCTGACTTCTACCCAGAAGTTCACAGACCCAGGGACGCAATTCGAGACTCTGTCGGCACTTGTGAATCTGCCCTTAGTCAAACAGCAGTCCCTCCGCTGGCGGTCGACGTCGTTCCATCAGGCACCTAATACAGGTGCTGGATCAGATGGTGGTGTCAATGGAAGCAATTCCCTTGCCCAGTTCCATCTGCGTCCTCTACGGCTGGATATTTTCCGCTGTTGGAACAAGCGGACTTCCTCCTTCCACGGGGCGGTGGCTTTGCCACAGACCAGGGGCTCATTTCAATGGTGGCATCGTCCCCTCTGTCTCAGGGACGCTCCTTTTTGGCTCCGTCCCGGGTGATCCTCACCAAGATGCTAGTCTATCCGGCTGGGGAGCAGTATATCTCCACCTTGGAGTGCAGGGCACTTGGACTCTGTCCGAATCAGCCCTCTGGATCAATGTGCTGGAAATCAGAGCTGTGTTTCTAGCTCTCTAAGCCTTTCACCATCTGTTGGCGGCCAGGCACATTCGAGTCCAGTCAGACAACGCTACAGCGTTTGCCTACATCAACCTCCAGGGCGGGGCACTCAGCCGCCTGGCAATGTTGGAGGTTCATCGCATTCTTCAGTGGACGGAGGACTCCTAGTCCACCATATCCGCAGCCCACATCCCAGACGTGGAAAACTGGGAGGCAGATTGTTTCTGCCGTCAAACCGTGGCTCCACGATCCTCAGGTTTTTGCGGCAGACGCACTGGTTCGAGTTTGGTCCCAGCTTCGTCTGTCTTACGTGTTTCACCCTCTAGTTCTTGCCCAGAGTCCTGCGCAAGATCAGAAAGGAGGGCCGTCGGGTCATTCTCATTACTCCAGACTGACCCAGGCAAGCTTGGTACCCTGACCTGCTCCGTCTGTCCGTAGAGGTGCCATAGCATCTACCGGACTGTCCAGACCTCCTCTCACGAGGTCCGTCCTTCCGCCAGAACCTACGGCTCTCAGTTTGACGGCGTGGCGTTTGAGTCATGGATCTTGACGACTTCTGGTATCCCTCCTGAAGTCATCTCCAGTATGACCCGAGCTCGGAAGTATCCTTTGGCCTTTTGGCCTTGCCGACCCTCCTGTCCCTTCTACAGTCCGGTCTGCAGCTAGGACTATCCCTCAATTCCCTTAAGGGACAGGTCTCGGCTCTGTCAGTGTTGTGCCAGCGGCGTATCGCCCGGCTGGCCCAGGTGCGCTCCTTCATGCAGGGCGCATCTCACATCATTCCGCCTTACCGGCGGCCCTTGGAGCCCTGGGACCTTAATTCGGTCCTCACAGCTTCCGGAAACCCCCCTTTGAGTCTCTTAGGGAGGTTTCTTTGTTTAGTCTTTCGCAGAAAGTGGTCTTTCTAGTGGCCATGACTTCCCTCAAGGGAGTCTCTGTTTCCCTGCCTTCCTTTTGTCCGGCTCCTGTTCATCGCTTTGAAAGGGCGTTGCATACTCTGGATCTGGTGCGAGCGCTCCGGATCTATGTGTCTCGCACCGCTGTTCTTAGGCGGTGCACCTTTCTTTTGTGCTGACCGCTGGTCAGCGTAAGGGCCTTTCGGCATTTAAGCCGACCCTGGCTCGTTGGTTTAGGTCGGCCTTTTTCCAATTCCTACCAGTGTACTCAAGTGCCTCTCCCGCCGGGGATCAAGGCACACTTGACCAGAGCTGTCGGTGCCTCTTAGGTTTTCAGGCACAGGCTACGGCTCAGCAGGTCTGTCAGACTGCCACTTGGACTAGTCTGTATACCTTTTCGTAGCACTACCAAGTGCATGCTCTTGCTTCGGCAGATGCGAGCTTGGGCAGACTCATCCTTCAGGCGGCTGTCGCCCATTTGTGAAGTTAGGTTTCGCCTACTTCTCAGTTTTTCTGTTTATTCCCACCCATGGACTGCTTTAGAACGTCCCATGGTTTGGGTCTCCCATAAGGAACGATGAAGAAAAAGAGAATTTTGTTACTTACCGTAAATTCTTTTTCTTATAGTTCCGACATGGGAGACCCAGCACCCTCCCTGTTGCCTGTTGGCAGGTTTCTTGTTCCGCGTGTTTTCACCGGCTGTTGTTGTAGACAGAGGTTCCGGTTGTTCCGGGTTTTGCTCTGTCTCTACTTGTGGGTGGATGTCCTCCTTCAGCTTTTGCACTAAACTGGCTAGATTTGGTTATCCAGGGGGTGTATATGCTCGGAGGGAGGAGCTACACTTTTTAGTGTAGTACTTTGTGTGTCCTCCGGAGGCAGAAGCTATACACCCATGGTCTGGGTCTCCCATGTCGGAACTATAAGAAAAAGAATTTACGGTAAGTAAACAAAATTCTCTTTTTTGCTATAGCTCTTAAAGGGGTTGTCCATTGGACACCCCCTTCTTGAATGCTGTAGTCCCGCAGATGAAATGTTAAAAACACCCCCATAACGTGTGAGTTCTGCAGGCAATCAGTGGTCACTGATGGTCTACAGCCCTCACACCTCCAATAGAAATCCAATTTTTGTCAAAGCAAAGCAGCTCAATTGCGGGCACTGGTATGCTGATGCACCATAGCCATCAAGTGCTGGGAGATCTAGGCTGTGTGCACACTGTGTTGGTTTTTTTTTTGTTTTGTTTGGTGCACATTGTGGCTGAAATCTGCAGGTCTCTCTTCATGCCAGCAGTCAGAGAAGCACACGTTGCTTATTTTTTAATTTTTTTTTTCTCCTTGAGGTTTTTTCCTGCTTTTTTTTTTCTTTTTTCTTTTTTAGCCCTTCCACCCATTGATATCATGGGAAAAAACAACGCATGGCACAAAAAAATGCATGTTTTTTTGTTGCTTTTTTTTTTCTGCTAGAAGGTGCATATTTCTTGCAGAAAATTTCTGGAACAAATCTGCAGCGTGCGCACCTAGCCTTATAGTGGCACCTGTTGTGTAGAAGGCGTCAGTGGGTATTTTTAAACATGGATGACTACACCATTTAAGAAAGAGTGGTTCAAGTAGTGGACAATTCCTTTTAAGTGGATTAAAGTAATTCATACCTGTAGTTTTTACTTGCAGTGACCAATGTGCATAGGGGGTCCTGTGGATTCCACCCCCCCCCCCCCCCCCATTCATCTTCACAGATAATGTGTAAGGAGAGCAGCAGCGATTAGTAGAATTTCATCACTTATCTTTTCTCCAGATGAGCTACCTCCTTCTTTCTCCCCCAAACGCCTCCCTCCAATGTGTCTGATGGGAGCCTAGCCCCTTTCCCCACTTAAACCGTACGAGTGTGCAGCTTCACTGAATGCTCTTTTGGATGTTGCGGTCGATCGCCAAAACAGGTGTATGGACTGTTAGTTTTGCCTTATGCGTTAGATACCCATCGGCCCGATGCCCTTTTGGCCTTCTGCTATTACTCCCTTTTCCTCTTCCCCAATTTGGCTGAGAGGAATAATATACTCCCATATTTCTCTCCAATACCTTATCTACCCCAGAATAAAAGAATACAAAATCCAACTGCATGATCCTTCTCTCTGACATTTTGCATCACTGGGGGGGGGAACCCATTTACATTAGATAATGTCTATTCCTGCCAAAATAAGATTTGGTCTCCATTACTCTCTAGCGTATGGTAGGGTTTAGGTGTAATTTGAAGAAGGCATTGTCCATTATTATCTACTTATATTAATCTTCTTCCTTGGGTTCAGGAATGTGGGATCCCCAAACACTTTGGCTTGTTTTATGCCATGGGCACTGCGCTGATGATGGAAGGTCTGCTCAGCGCATGTTACCACGTGTGTCCGAATTACACCAACTTCCAGTTTGGTTAGTATTCATCCAACTCTTACCACTTTTGTCAGCTCTTTGAACGCAACGCACTATTCACATCCCACTTTGTTTTGCCTTTCTTCTAGATACTTCCTTCATGTATATGATTGCCGGACTGTGTATGCTGAAGTTGTATCAGAAGAGACACCCGGATATTAATGCCAGTGCGTACAGTGCCTACGCCTGCTTGGCCATTGTAATCTTTTTCTCCGTCCTTGGTGTGGTAAGTGAATCGTATAGTTATAGGCTCATGACGGCACTGCCCCTTGTGCAGTCACAGCCTCATATTTATAGACTCCAGGGGGCTGTAGCTATAGTGGCCATTCACACAGCAGACAAGGTAGTTCCCAATCATGTCATACTGTTTGCATCCAAAAAGAGTAGCGAAATATTCATTGCCCTAATAGTGTGTCATAAGTGGAATGTGTCAGATGAATTCGGAACCCCGAACTTGTTATCTAGGACAGTATCGGGACATTTTACTATAATTTGGCTGATGCAGTGTGACATGGAAAAAACCCTTGCCGGGCCGGGTACACCCAGCTTCATAGTACACATGACCGAAAGTCCGGGATCATGCGCACTGAGCCGAAATCCAGGAGTTGGGCTCAATGGCAGCACAGAGATGAGTGCGACACACTCACTGGCGTACTAACATGCTAAGGAGGCCAACTAGCCAAGGGAACTAACTAGTCCCTGGCCTCATTAGCATATCATATGGGATGTTTAGAAATACGTTTTCTATAGATCTCTATCTATGCTACTAGATACAGGGACGGTTAGGCAGGAATTATCAATATGCACCCAGAACTGCTCGCGGTTCTGGGTGCACATTGCACCTGACAGGTTCCTTTTAATCATCCGGTGGGACCTCAGTCAAGCCAGAAAAAGGATCAGTCATCCTTGCCTTCAGATGAGCAACTCCACCTCCATGACTTTCTTATAAGAAATTCTACTATATCAGTGAGAATATAGAAATGGAGTATAGTGTAGATTTCTACAATCCTTATCTAACCATCCTGGATAACCGGTTGGTGGTGGCTTGGACACCTAAAACCCCCTGACATGGTTCCCAGACATCCACGGCATAGGCCAAAAATCTCCGATAACTGGGGAGATTCCAGGAGAAGAACAGCACTTGGACAGGTGTCCATTGATGCCTGATTCCAAAGGTGCTGATTTGAGGGCCTAAAACTACCTGACAGGTTTCCTTTATAGTTGCATTCTCAACTTGGACGTTTTTTCACATAAGTATATGGCGTATATTTGTGATGGATGTGGATTCCACAGGTGGGACTTCTCTGTATCTCGAGAACAGGTATTCATCTTGCACCGTAGCCGGGAATGGCGAGATGTTGGCACATGTTCAGCTTTCTATTCACCCTTTATGGCACTTCCAAAGATGGCTAAGAAACAGTGCTAAATTAAACAACCCCTGAAATGCTTGCACAGTGCCAATGCGCCACTGTGCCTCAGCAATAACCTTCATCGTAAACCCCCTTTTGAAATGCTGTCCCAATTGTGTCTTACTACACGTGCTAATAACTACTTATTTTTTCTCTCAGGTGTTCGGGAAAGGAAATACTATTTTTTGGATTGTTTTCTCTGTGATTCATATCGTGTTTACTCTGGTCCTGAGCACTCAGCTTTATTATATGGGGCGCTGGAGATTAGGTAACATCATGCGGATGAGTGGAAGCCGCCCATCGTTTCCTGATCACATCCCTGATCTCCGTATTCCTCTTTACCTCCAGACTCCGGGATTGTGCGCCGGATCCTGCAGGTTCTGTACACAGACTGTGTGAGGCAGTGCAGCCCCCCGATGTATGTGGTGAGTATGTGGTGTCCTGTGCTTTTTCTGTACGTTTCTAGGGTTTACGTATACGTGTGTGTCTCACAATATCCCTTATTTTGTCTCTACATGTGTATATATGTATTATATAGACTGGGATATGACGGTAAGTGGCCGGGCCGCCATCTTACACATGCATGTCTTCAGCAGCTGTCTCTTAGCTGCTCCTTTCTACAATATTGACTTGGAGGTTATCCGACGCCAGCCTATTCCTAATCAGGTGACCGGCACGGATGATGTCACATTTGCACATACCTGCCCGGACAAGCACATCATCAGTGGGTATCATACACCCTTCCACTTGTGCACATGTCCCAGCGGGTATGTGTAGACCCGATGTCCTCAGTGCCTCCCACCTTACAACGAAGTGAGCGGCATCTGAAAACCCCTCTAAGGTGCACAAGATAGTTGTCAACCAAAATTGAGTTTGCTGAGTGTTCATGTAAGTTCTATGGGTAGAGGAGAGAAATCCGCTGCCAGACAGATCTGGCAGCGGCTTATCTTTCCTTTAAAACAAAAGGATCTGGTGCTTTAAATGTAAACTACCATATTCTCATTTTCGACGACCTTCTCTTCTGGGGAAGAATCTGGAGGCCCCCCCCCCCCCCCCATACACATCAGATGGTCGGCTGGTCCCTCTGATATTAATCTCCTGTGTATTGGAGCCTTCACTTTTGTAATGCTCGTTTGTATCCTCACACTTCTCACTTTCTCCATCTTGCCTTCCGATTTTCTTCCCCTCCAAGTTTTTGGGATTTTTTTATCAGTTGAGACACTAACCCTCCTCCAATTTTCCAGGACCGCATGGTGCTGCTCGTCATGGGGAACATCATAAACTGGTCATTGTGAGTATCTACTGTTTTTCTGCAACCCAACCTACAATGTGAATCTTTGATTGTGCAAAACATGGAATTCAGGGCTACATTATAAACTCACTAAAAGTCTGAACATATAGACCCGCTATACACTCTACATATTATTGCCATTTTTTTTTTAATTTATTTATTTTTTTTGGTGACAACCAGAAATGGATTGTGAAAAAAGAGAATTATAACACAACTTTCTCTACTTTTTTGGAGCAAAAACCAAATTAAATAATGAAACCAGTTTGAATTTACTTCCCTTTAAAAATTCTGTCGCTTTCTGCCATCTTCCTGTTAAATATCTGTGCCCGGTGACTTGTGCCCTCTGATGCTCCATTCAGGCTGATGCTATGTCACTGATCGGACTGGTTACATTACGTCTTGTAGATTCCTTGTCTTCACATGAAGGGTGAATGGACTAAAGAGCGGTCTTATAGGGATGGCACAAAATTTGTAAAGTCCATCTATTACAGGTTTTATTAATTCTTATGGGGGGAGGAAACCTTTTTGAAGGAACGCTAATCCTAGACATGAATGATTAAGTTATGCAAGAAATCTAGCTGCTGTCAGCCAATAATCATGGTATATGGTGTGATTTTATTTTTTTTATTCTATTACATTTTTTTTTTTTCTTCTGATGGCCATGGCAGAAAAATTGCATTGCAGCTGTAACGTGTGAACACACCCTTACCATTTTAGTCTGCAGCGATCTTGAAACAGGCTAGTAGAAACCCAATAGGATATAAGGGTTAATCTCCTTGTGTTTTTTTGCCTGGTGACCAGTTGAGGCCCCCCAACTTTAGCCAAAAAGACTGAGGGGCACATTCACCAAGACGAGCGTAGCCCAAGCTCGCGATACACCAATCTTGACAAGTACACTGAGCTGTTTTCCATTCGGATGTGAACGCTACTTAATGAACTCTGCGCCTCTAGTAAGCGTCTCAAGGGCAGTGGGGGGAGGCTCCTGCTGCAGACAGTTTGCCAACTACACACTGAAGCCCCGTCAGATGTGTATGTATATATGTGTATATATGTATATATATATATATATAATGACAAAACGAGCAAAGGAGGAGATTGATGATGGTAGTGTGGACATGTTTTTGACTCTCTACACTCATAGCACTTTCCTTTGGTGTTATATTGAGGAGATTGGTGCTTTTAATTGCTTGTATAAGCCAGTCACACATGCCTTCCTTCTCCCTTTAGGGCAGCCTATGGCCTAATCGTGCGACCTAATGATTTTGCCTCTTACCTTCTTGCCATCGGAATCTGCAATTTGCTGCTTTACTTTGCTTTCTACATCATCATGAAGGTGAGGAGTGAGGGACTTGGCGCCTTTTCTTTGTCGCTCCATTGGGAGACCCAGACAATTGGGTGTATAGCTATTGCCTCTGGAGGCCACACAAAGTATTACACTTAAAAGTGTAAGGCCCCTCCCCTTCTGGCTATACACCCCCAGTGGGATCACTGGCTCACCAGTTTTGTGCTTTGTGCGAAGGAGGCAACACATCCACGCATAGCTCCACTTTTTAGTCAGCAGCAGCTGCTGACTATGTCGGATGGAAGAAAAGAGGACACATATAGTGTCCCCAGCATGCTCCCTTCTCACCCCACTGTATGTCGGAGGTGTTTGTAAGGTTGAGGTACCCATTGCGGGTACGGCGGCAGGAGCCCACATGCTGATTCCTTCCCCATCCCTTTTTACAGGGCTCTGGGTGAAGTGGGATTTACCGGTCTCCAGGCACTGAGACCGTGCTCCATCTACAGCCCCTGGAGAAGATGCTGGATGGAGCGGAGTACATCAGGGACATGGCCCTGCTTCCTCAAGGTACTCTGTGTCCCCGTACATTTGGCGCTCACACCGCAGCATGCTGGGTGTTGTAGTGCGCCGGGGGACATCAGCGCTGCGGCGCCTGTGCCATGGCCTCATTCAGCTTTGCTGAAGCAGGCTCACTTATGGGAATTGGTCGCGCCGGCCGCTGGGACTGCGGCGCGGCTGGCACTTGTAGTGCGCCGGGGACTTCAGCGCGGCCTGCGCTTTTACGGCGGCCGCGCTGATAACTAGAGTCCCCGGCTTTTGCGGCCTGCTTCCGTTCGTTCCCGCCCCCAGACCTGCCAGTCAGGAGAGGGGCGGGACGCTGGCCACTTCCAGGAATCGGTCGCGCCGGCCGCTGGCAGCGGCGCGGCTGGCACTTGTGGTGCGCCGGGGACTTCAGCGCGGCCCGCGCTTTTACGGCGGCCGCGCTGATAACTAGAGTCCCCGGCTTTTGCGGCCTGCTTCCGTTCGTTCCCGCCCCCAGACCTGCCAGTCAGGAGAGGGGCGGGACGCTGGCCACTTCTATGAATCGGTCGCGCCGGCCGCTGGAACTGCGGCGCGGCTGGCACTTGTGGTGCGCCGGGGACTTCAGCGCGGCCCGCGCTTTTACGGCGGCCGCGCTGTTAACTCGAGTCCCCGGCTTCTGGGCCTAGCTCCCTTCGTTACCGCCCACAGCCCTGACAGTCAGGGTAGGGGCGTGACGCTGCATAGAGCAGAGCTGAGAGCTGGAGTATGTTTTGCATACTCCACCCCTCTCACTGTGTGCACTGTGAGTCCGGATTCCCGCACTTTCTCAGGCACGCCCACGGCTTCCTTCTCTACAAGGACACCGGCAGCCATTAGTGTCAGTTTCTGTACGATACAGAGACAAGTGTGGAAGACCCTGGCATTCTGATAGTCACACAATCGCTGTAACAGGCGTTAAGCAGCACCTGTGGTGCTAACCCCACTAGTGCAGAAGTGCACTTATAGATATGCTTGTACTATATACATTGCACTGTTTGGTCGCACGTTGTATATACCCTCCTGGATTATGCGGAGGAGTTATCAGCATATTCTCTGTGTAAAACAAAGGGGCAGAACCACATGTTTTTCTATACAGCTGGTACAGCATGTACGGCTATACGGCCGGCAGGTACATAGACTCCCATTGTATGCACTAATGGCCAGGGGATGAGGACGGTGTCTGCAGTATTTACTGACAGTTTTTCTGAGACTATGGCTATGATACTAGAAGCCTAGCAGTCCGGACATGTCTCTCACAATATGGGCACTGTTGAATCATTGATCCATGGCCCCCCTCAGTGTGAATAACTAACAGCTCCGGGAATGTCACACGCATCCCAGAGTCACGGCTCTGCACAGACGTCAGTCCCAGACAGCCTAAGCGGGCTCACTATGAGCGGCCCTCGGTTTCATCAGGGTCCTAACAGAAGGACTCGCTGTGTAATGAGGCGGAAGTAGCGGCTCAGGATTCTGATCCTGAGACCGCTCTCAATCTGGATACACCTGATTGTGACGCCATAGTAAATAATCTTATAGCGTCCATCTATAGAATGTGGGTTATTTCTCACAGCTCCTCCAGTGGAGGAGTCAGCTTCACGTATTTTTCTGGACCACTCTGCCTTCAGAGAGGCAGTCCAGGAACACCACGCTTATCCAGATATGCGCTTCTCCAAACGGCTTAGGATACACGTTATCCCTGTCCCCTGACTTGGTCAAGGACTGGACCCAATGTCCCGAGCGGCATCCTCCAATCTCCAGGCTTGTAGCTAGATCCATAGTTGCAGTGGGAGATGGAACTGCAAACTCAAAGATGCCACTGACAGACAGATGGATCTCTGGTCGAAAGCCATCTATGAGGCTGTCGGCGCACCGTTGGCTCCGGCATTCTCTCCCTTGGGGCACTCCAAGCTATTTCAGCTTGTCTTACACAGATTGACACGGTTACACGTACATCTGTGCCGCAGGTGGCATCCTTAACCTCTCAAATGTCTGCATTTGTTTCTTACGCGATTCAGGCTGTCCTGGACTCTGCGAACCGTGCGGCGGTAGCCTCCGCTACTCCGTGTTTTTAAGCAGAGCCTGGTCTGCTCGTTAAGTGAATGGAAGGCAGATTCTGCTTCCAAAAAAGGTTGCCTAACCAGTTGCCTTTTTTCTGCTGACCGACTGTTTGGTGAGCGTTGGATGTAACCATCAAACAGTCCAGGGGTAAGGATTCATCCTTTCCTCAGCCCGGACACAACAAACCCCAACAGAGCAAGAGGCAGTCGGGGTTTTCGGCCTTTTCGAGGCTCGGGCAGGTCCCATTTTTCCTCGTCCAATGTGGACTCAAAAGGATCAGAGGAGCTAAGATTCTTAGCGGGCTCAGTCTCGCCCAAAAAAGCGACAGTCTGAAAACCCGCTTCCAAGGCGGCTTCCTCATGACTTGCGGCCTCGGTCGGTAGCAGGCTCTCCCGCCTTGGCGATATTTAGCTGCCATAGGTCAATGACCATTGAGTGTGAGACATTCTGTCTCACGGGTACAGGATAGAGCTCACTTCTCGTCCTCCAACTCGATTCTTCAGAATTTCTCCACCTCCCGGCCGGGCCGCTGCTCTTCTGCAAACAGGGTGCACTCTATAGGCAGAAAGAGTGATGACCCCCGTTCCTCTTCAGGAACAAGGTCACGGTTTTTACCCCAAATTCTTTGCGGTACCTATAACAACGGGCCGTTCCGTCCCGTTCTGGATCTAAAAATGCTCAGCAAGCTCGTGGACACCAGGCGGTTCCGGATGGAATCCTCCGCCATGTCATCGCCTCAAGGTCCCAAGGATATTTCCTAGCATCATTAGGCATCAAGGATGCTTATCCACACGTGCCGATTGATCCAGAGCACTAGCGTTTCTACGCTTCGTTATAGGAGACGAACACCCTCTGTTCGTAGCTCTACCTTCCGGCTAGCGACAGTCCAACTGGTCTTCGCCAAGGTCAGGGCAGCAGTAGTCACAGTCCTGCACTCTCAGGGTCACTCTGTGGTCCCGTATTTAGACGATCTACTTGTCAAGGCACTCTCTTAGGAAACATGCCAACACTGCCCGAACGTTGCGCTGGAGACTCTCTAGAGTTTTGGGTGGATCATCAACTTTTTAAAGTCAGATCCGACCCCGACCCTATCGATAACATATCTAGGCATAGAGTTTCTTACTCTCTCAGCGATAGTGAAGCTGCCGCTAGACAAACAGCATTCACTACGGGCTGCAAGCTCTTCTTTAAGAACCAGTCGCACACATTGAGACGCCTCATGCACTTCCTACGTAAGATGGTAGCAATGGAGGCAGTTCCTTTCGCGCAGTTTTACTGCGTCCACTACAATGGGACATTCTCCGCCAATGGGACGAGGAGTCGACGTCCCTCAACAGAGTCGTCGTTCTTTCTCAGGCGGCCAAGGAATCTCTACGGTGGTGGCTTCTTCTCACCTCTTGGTCAAAAAGAAGGTCCTTCCTATCCCCGTCCTGGGCGATAGTTACGACAGACGCGAGTCTATCAGGGTGGGGAGCAGTTTTTCTCCACTACAGCGCTCAGGGTACGTGGACTCAGCAAGAGTCCACTCTTCAGATCAATGTTCTTGAACACAGAGCAGTGTATCTTGCCCTACAATCCTTCCAACAGCGGCTGGAAAGCAAGCATATCCGACTTCAGTCGGACAGCTCCACAGCGGTGGCATACATCAACCACCAAGGAAGAACGCGCAACCGGCAAGCCTTCCAGGAAGTCCGGCAGGTTCTGATGTGGGTGGAAGACACGGCATCCACCATATCCACAATTCACATCCCAAGTGTGGAAACTAGGAAGCTGACTTCCTAAGTCGCTGAGGTGTGGCCGACAGAGTATGGTCTCCTCACCCGGACGGGTTTCAGGAGATCTGGCGCCGCTGACAGAGGCCGGACGTCGATCTAATGGCGTCACGGCACAACAACAATGTGCCAGCTTCATGGCACGGTTTCACAATCATCGAGCTCTGGCGGCAAACGCCTTAGTTCAGCATTGGTCGCAGTTCCAGCTACCTTAGGTGCCACCTCTGGCATTGTTGCCCAGAGTACTGCGCTAGATCAACACCGACTGCGGCCGCGCCATCCTCGTCGCTACAAATTGGCCGAGGATGTTGTGGTACTCGGTTCTGTGGTGCCTCACGGTAGGCTAACCGGGGGCACTACCAGACCAATCAGACTGGCTGTCTCAAGGGCCATTCTTCCATTTGAATTCTACGGCCCTCAACCGGATGGTGTGGCATTGAGTCCTGGAACCTAGTGTCGTCAGGATTACCTCAGGACGTGGTTGCCACCATGAGACAGGCTAGCATACCAACGTCCGCCAAGATTGACCACAGGACGTGGAAGATGTTCTTATCTCGGTGCTCGGCGCAGGGTGTTTCTCCCTGGCCGGTTGCATCGTCTATGTTTCCTTCCTTCCTGCAATCTAGGTAGGAAAATGGGTTGTCGCTCAGTTCCCTTTAGGGACAAGTCTCAGCGCTATCTGTATTTTTTCAGAAACGACGACTTCCTCAGGTACGCACGTTCCTACGGGGAGTTTGTCTTCTCAGCACTCCGTACAAGCGGCCGTTAGAGCCCTGAGATCTGAACAAGGTTCTAATTGCTCTCCAGATGCCGCCTTTCGAGCCTTTGAAGGATGTCTCCCTTCCCGTTTTTCACGGGAAGTGGCCTTCTAGTAACGGTCTCGTCTCTTAGGAGAGTTTCCGAGCTAGCAACGCTCTCATACAAACTCCCTTCCTGGTCCTTCACCAGGACAGGGTAGTTCTGCGTCCGGTTCCGGAATTTCTCCCTAAGGTGGTATCCCATTTTCATATCAATCAGGATATCACCTCACCTTCTTTGTGTCCTCGTCCAGTCCATCAATTTCAGAAAGATTTGCATCTGTTGGTTCTGGTGAGAGCACTCAGGTTCTACTTCCCGCATGGCGCTCCTGCGCCACCCGGATGCACTCTTTGTCCTTGTCGCTGGTCGGCGTAAACAGTCGCAAGCTTCCAGATCCACCCTTGCTCGGGGGCTCGAGGAACCAATTCTTGAAACCTACAGTTCTACTGGGCTTCTGGTTCTCTCAAGGCCGAAGGCCCATTCTACCAGAGCCGTGGGTGCATCCTGGGCATTACGGCACCAGGCTACGGCTCAGCAGGTGTGTCAGGCACCCACCTGGTCGAGTCTACTTACTTTTACCAAGCATTATCAGATGCATACCTACGCTTCGGCAGACGCCAGCCTAGGTAGATAAGTCATTCAGGCGGCGGTTGGCCACCTGTAGGAGAGGGCCGTTTGACGGCCCTATCATGAGGTATTCTTTTACCCACCCAGGGATTGCTTTTGGACATCCCAATTGTCTGGGTCTCCCAATGGAGCGACAAAGAAGAAGGGAATTTTGTTTACTTACCGTAAATTCCTTTTCTTCTAGCTCCAATTGGGAGACCCAGCACCCGCCCTGTTTTCTCGGGGTTTTTCTGTTTTTTCGGGTACACATGTTGTTCATGTGGTATGGTTCAGTTCTCCGATGTTTCCTCGGATTGAATTGGTCTTTAAACCAGTTATTGGCTTTCCTCCTTCTTGCTTTGGCACTAAAACTGGTGAGCCAGTGATCCCACTGGGGGTGTATAGCCAGAAGGGGAGGGGCCTTACACTTTTAAGTGTAATACTTTGTGTGGCCTCCAGAGGCAATAGCTATACACCCAATTGTCTGGGTCTCCCAATTGGAGCTAGAAGAAAAGGAATTTACGGTAAGTAAACAAAATTCCCTTCTTTCTGGCTTTACTTTGTATCATCTACAGTGACGTTGTGTTTTCCATCTGTACAAATTGTAGCTCCGCAGTGGAGAAAAGATCCTTCCCCTCCCGTTACTATGTATCGCCTGCACGTCTGTGGTCTGGGGATTCGCTCTGTTCTTCTTCTTCCAAGGACTCAGTACCTGGCAGGTAAGGAGTGACGAAGATGATGTAGGAGCAGCTTAGCAGACAGATTAATCTGTGTGCTGTATAAGAAGCCTTACAGGACGAGATTAAATGCGTTTACATGCGCTAAGCCTCTGTACAGTAATGCTTCCACCTAAATCTCTACATATGGATATCTCCCCGCATCTCCCGGCACAATGCGGTTTATAGCCTTCTCTTGTACTGTGCCATGTCAATGACTTGAGCCACTTTCTATTGTAAAATGCCCTCAATGCCGAAGTCTTATATTCAGAAGAGGCAGAAGTCGATTTATGGCATTTGCCGTGAGGCCTCCATCTCGAGGGGGGTTCCTCCATGCAGTCCTCAGCATATATGGCTCTTCAGGGCGGCACGGTGGCTCAGTGGTTAGCACTGCAGTCTTGGAGTGCTGGGGTCTTGGGTCCAAATCCCACCAAGGATGACATCCGAAAAGGAGTTTGTATGTTCTTCTCTTGTCTGTGTGAGTTTCCTCCTACACTTTGAAGACATATGGATGGGGAATTTAGTTAGTGAACCCCAATGGGCTGATGTATGTAAGCGCTATGAAATTAATGGCGCTATATAAGTGAATAAATATTATTTCACACCTTCCTCCTGGATGGCCATCCATGGTATCTGACACTTTATAGCATTTGTCATGTGGTGTTTCTTGTGGAATGGATACTTTAGTATTATGGTGGTATTTCGCGGTGGTAGAATTTATGCACCATATAGCAGTACTTTATTGTAAGTGGACTAGGAGCAGATGTGGTTTCATCTCATTGCCCTTAAAACATGTAAATA